>NC_085991.1:54350714-54509187 GCF_030014385.1 Trichomycterus rosablanca | reverse complement strand
CATTCACCAACCTATTCAGCCATCTATACATTCATTCTTTCATTCACCAACCTATTCATCCATGCTATACATTCATTCTCTTACACTCTATTAGCACACACACCCCTCCCCACCTGCTTCCAGTCTATACATTCATTCTTCATTCACCACCCGATTCATCCATCTATACCATCAGTCTTCATTCACCAACCTACTCATCCATCGATACCATCCACGCATCACCCACCAACCACCACATCCATACTCCCATCCACCCCTCCCACTCCCACCAACCTACCCAACCAACACCCACCCTTCCACCCACCCCACCAACCACCACCAACACTCCCACCCACCCACCAACACCACCTACACCCCAACCCACACCACCCACCACCCACCAACACCCCTTCCACCCACCACCCTCACCCACCAACATCCCCAACCAACACCCACCCACCCACCCACCCCACCTACCACCCCAACCAACACCCCCCACCATCCCCACCCACCCACCCCCAACCAACACCCACAACACCCACCCACCCCACCACCCCACCCACCCCCCACCACCCATCCCAACCCCAACACACCTCCCACCCACCCACCCCACCAACCACCCCAACCAACACCAACCCACCCACCCCACCACACAATCACCCCTACCAACACCCACCCACCCACCCACCACACAAACCATCCCCAACCAAATCACCATCCCACCCACCAACCCCACCAGACCACCCACACCAACACCACCATCCACCCCCACCATCCAACACCCAATCAACCACTCCACCCACCAACCCACCTCCACCAACCACCCCAACCAACACCACCCACCCACCCACCCCACCATCCACCCCAACCATACACCACATCCCACCACCCACCCCACCAACCATCCAACCAACCATACACCCACCCTCCACCAACCACACCAACCACCTCATCATCACCAATCCATCCATCCACCACACTCATCATCCCACTTACATCCACCCTCCATCCCTACACTCATCATCCACATAAATATCCATCCCACCATCCCACACTCATTCATCCACCCTAATACCACCCTCCATCCATACCACTCATCCACCTTAATATCCATCCCTCCACCATACCACTCATTCATCCACTTAATTATCCATCCCTCCATCCATACACTCATTCATCCACTAATTATCCATCCCTCCATCCATACACTCATTCATCCACTTAATACCATCCATCCATCCATACACTCATCATCCACTTAATTATCCATCCCTCCATCCATACACTCATTCATCCACTTAATTATCCATCCCTCCATCCATACACTCATTCATCCACTTAATTATCCATCCCTCCATCCATACACTCATTCATCCACTTAATTATCCATCCCTCCATCCATACACTCATTCATCCACTTAATTATCCATCCCTCCATCCATACACTCATTCATCCACTTAATTATCCATCCCTCCATCCATACACTCATTCATCCACTTAATTATCCATCCCTCCATCCATACACTCATTCATCCACTTAATTATCCATCCCTCCATCCATACACTCATTCATCCACTTAATTATCCATCCCTCCATCCATACACTCATTCATCCACTTAATTATCCATCCCTCCATCCATACACTCATTCATCCACTTAATTATCCATCCCTCCATCCATACACTCATTCATCCACTTAATTATCCATCCCTCCATCCATACACTCATTCATCCACTTAATTATCCATCCCTCCATCCATACACTCATTCATCCACTTAATTATCCATCCCTCCATCCATACACTCATTCATCCACTTAATTATCCATCCCTCCATCCATACACTCATTCATCCACTTAATTATCCATCCCTCCATCCATACTCATTCATCCACTTAATTATCCATCCCTCCATCCATACACTCATTCATCCACTTAATTATCCATCCCTCCATCCATACACTCATTCATCCACTTAATTATCCATCCCTCCATCCATACACTCATTCATCCACTTAATTATCCATCCCTCCATCCATACACTCATTCATCCACTTAATTATCCATCCCTCCATCCATACACTCATTCATCCACTTAATTATCCATCCCTCCATCCATACACTCATTCATCCACTTAATTATCCATCCCTCCATCCATACACTCATTCATCCACTTAATTATCCATCCCTCCATCCATACACTCATTCATCCACTTAATTATCCATCCCTCCATCCATACACTCATTCATCCACTTAATTATCCATCCCTCCATCCATACACTCATTCATCCACTTAATTATCCATCCATCCATCCATACACTCATTCATCCACTTAATTATCCATCCCTCCATCCATACACTCATTCATCCACTTAATTATCCATCCCTCCATCCATACACTCATTCATCCACTTAATTATCCATCCATCCATCCATACACTCATTCATCCACTTAATTATCCATCCCTCCATCCATACACTCATTCATCCACTTAATTATCCATCCCTCCATCCATACACTCATTCATCCACTTAATTATCCATCCCTCCATCCATACACTCATTCATCCACTTAATTATCCATCCATCCATCCATACACTCATTCATCCACTTAATTATCCATCCCTCCATCCATACACTCATTCATCCACTTAATTATCCATCCCTCCATCCATATACTCATTCATCCACTTAATTATCCATCCCTCCATCCATACACTCATTCATCCACTTAATTATCCATCCCTCCATCCATACACTCATTCATCCACTTAATTATCCATCCCTCCATCCATACACTCATTCATCCACTTAATTATCCATCCCTCCATCCATACACTCATTCATCCACTTAATTATCCATCCCTCCATCCATACACTCATTCATCCACTTAATTATCCATCCATCCATCCATATACTCATTCATCCACTTAATTATCCATCCCTCCATCCATACACTCATTCATCCACTTAATTATCCATCCATCCATCCATCCATACACTCATTCATCCACTTAATTATCCATCCCTCCATCCATACACTCATTCATCCACTTAATTATCCATCCCTCCATCCATACACTCATTCATCCACTTAATTATCCATCCATCCATCTCCATATACTCATTCATCCACTTAATTATCCATCCCTCCATCCATACACTCATTCATCCACTTAATTATCCATCCATCCATCCATCCATACACTCATTCATCCACTTAATTATCCATCCCTCCATCCATACACTCATTCATCCACTTAATTATCCATCCCTCCATCCATACACTCATTCATCCACTTAATTATCCATCCCTCCATCCATACACTCATTCATCCACTTAATTATCCATCCCTCCATCCATACACTCATTCATCCACTTAATTATCCATCCCTCCATCCATACACTCATTCATCCACTTAATTATCCATCCATCCATCCATCCATATACTCATTCATCCACTTAATTATCCATCCCTCCATCCATACACTCATTCATCCACTTAATTATCCATCCCTCCATCCATACTCATTCATCCACTTAATTATCCATCCCTCCATCCATACACTCATTCATCCACTTAATTATCCATCCCTCCATCCATACACTCATTCATCCACTTAATTATCCATCCCTCCATCCATACACTCATTCATCCACTTAATTATCCATCCCTCCATCCATACACTCATTCATCCACTTAATTATCCATCCATCCATCCATACACTCATTCATCCACTTAATTATCCATCCATCCATCCATATACTCATTCATCCACTTAATTATCCATCCCTCCATCCATACACTCATTCATCCACTTAATTATCCATCCCTCCATCCATACACTCATTCATCCACTTAATTATCCATCCCTCCATCCATATACTCATTCATCCACTTAATTATCCATCCATCCATCCATACACTCATTCATCCACTTAATTATCCATCCCTCCATCCATACACTCATTCATCCACTTAATTATCCATCCCTCCATCCATATACTCATTCATCCACTTAATTATCCATCCCTCCATCCATACACTCATTCATCCACTTAATTATCCATCCCTCCATCCATACACTCATTCATCCACTTAATTATCCATCCCTCCATCCATATACTCATTCATCCACTTAATTATCCATCCATCCATCCATACACTCATTCATCCACTTAATTATCCATCCCTCCATCCATACACTCATTCATCCACTTAATTATCCATCCCTCCATCCATACACTCATTCATCCACTTAATTATCCATCCCTCCATCCACTCATTCATCCACTTAATTATCCATCCCTCCATCCATACACTCATTCATCCACTTAATTATCCATCCCTCCATCCATATACTCATTCATCCACTTAATTATCCATCCCTCCATCCATATACTCATTCATCCACTTAATTATCCATCCCTCCATCCATATACTCATTCATCCACTTAATTATCCATCCATCCATCCATACACTCATTCATCCACTTAATTATCCATCCCTCCATCCATACACTCATTCATCCACTTAATTATCCATCCCTCCATCCATACACTCATTCATCCACTTAATTATCCATCCATCCATTCATATACTCATTCATCCACTTAATTATCCATCCCTCCATCCATATACTCATTCATCCACTTAATTATCCATCCCTCCATCCATATACTCATTCATCCACTTAATTATCCATCCATCCATCCATACACTCATTCATCCACTTAATTATCCATCCCTCCATCCATACACTCATTCATCCACTTAATTATCCATCCCTCCATCCATACACTCATTCATCCACTTAATTATCCATCCATCCATTCATATACTCATTCATCCACTTAATTATCCATCCCTCCATCCATATACTCATTCATCCACTTAATTATCCATCCATCCATCCATACACTCATTCATCCACTTAATTATCCATCCCTCCATCCATACACTCATTCATCCACTTAATTATCCATCCATCCATCCATACACTCATTCATCCACTTAATTATCCATCCCTCCATCCATACACTCATTCATCCACTTAATTATCCATCCATCCATCCATACACTCATTCATCCACTTAATTATCCATCCCTCCATCCATACACTCATTCATCCACTTAATTATCCATCCCTCCATCCATACACTCATTCATCCACTTAATTATCCATCCCTCCATCCATATACTCATTCATCCACTTAATTATCCATCCCTCCATCCATATACTCATTCATCCACTTAATTATCCATCCATCCATCCATATACTCATTCATCCACTTAATTATCCATCCATCCATCCATACACTCATTCATCCACTTAATTATCCATCCCTCCATCCATACACTCATTCATCCACTTAATTATCCATCCCTCCATCCATACACTCATTCATCCACTTAATTATCCATCCATCCATTCATATACTCATTCATCCACTTAATTATCCATCCATCCATCCATCCATATACTCATTCATCCACTTAATTATCCATCCCTCCATCCATACACTCATTCATCCACTTAATTATCCATCCCTCCATCCATATACTCATTCATCCACTTAATTATCCATCCATCCATCCATACACTCATTCATCCACTTAATTATCCATCCCTCCATCCATACACTCATTCATCCACTTAATTATCCATCCCTCCATCCATATACTCATTCATCCACTTAATTATCCATCCCTCCATCCATATACTCATTCATCCACTTAATTATCCATCCATCCATCCATATACTCATTCATCCACTTAATTATCCATCCATCCATCCATACACTCATTCATCCACTTAATTATCCATCCCTCCATCCATACACTCATTCATCCACTTAATTATCCATCCCTCCATCCATATACTCATTCATCCACTTAATTATCCATCCCTCCATCCATACACTCATTCATCCACTTAATTATCCATCCATCCATCCATACACTCATTCATCCACTTAATTATCCATCCCTCCATCCATACACTCATTCATCCACTTAATTATCCATCCCTCCATCCATACACTCATTCATCCACTTAATTATCCATCCCTCCATCCATATACTCATTCATCCACTTAATTATCCATCCCTCCATCCATACACTCATTCATCCACTTAATTATCCATCCATCCATCCATATACTCATTCATCCACTTAATTATCCATCCCTCCATCCATCCACTCATTCATCCACTTAATTATCCATCCCTCCATCCATATACTCATTCATCCACTTAATTATCCATCCCTCCATCCATACACTCATTCATCCACTTAATTATCCATCCATCCATCCATATACTCATTCATCCACTTAATTATCCATCCCTCCATCCATACACTCATTCATCCACTTAATTATCCATCCCTCCATCCATACACTCATTCATCCACTTAATTATCCATCCCTCCATCCATATACTCATTCATCCACTTAATTATCCATCCCTCCATCCATACACTCATTCATCCACTTAATTATCCATCCCTCCATCCATATACTCATTCATCCACTTAATTATCCATCCCTCCATCCATACACTCATTCATCCACTTAATTATCCATCCCTCCATCCATACACTCATTCATCCACTTAATTATCCATCCATCCATCCATACACTCATTCATCCACTTAATTATCCATCCCTCCATCCATTCACTTATTTATTCATTTATTCATTATTATATAATTATTATCATATTACTGTTATTTCTCATTATTGTTGCTTTTAATAATATTTATATATTTATATAATTTATTAGTAGTAATTACTATTATAAATGATATTAAGTATTATAAATAATAACGATAATTGTTATTATTAATAAATATAATTTTAGTTACTGTTATTATATTATTATTATTATTGATATTTATATGATTATTATTTCTCATGGCGGTTGAGTGTAAATATAAATAATAGACGCGTGTACATGCTGTTCCAGTCGGGCAGAATTTCCTGACTCCAGGTGAGCGCTGCGTTGCCGATGCTCTCCTCTAACCGCGCCCGCTCCTCCAGCTGCTTCCTCTTCCTCTGAGCCTCCTTCAGCTCTACAGAAGAAAAACACAATAACATCAGATCGAACGTCCATGATGAGACCTGCTGAAACCTGCAGAGAGCCCCTGAGAACTACTGAGAACGACTAAGACCTGCTTAAACCTGCTGAGACCTGCTGTAACCTACTGAGACCTGCTGGGACCTGTTGTAACCTGCTGAGACCCACTGAGACCATCTGAGAACTGCTGAGAACTGCTGAGATCTGCTGAGACCCTCTGAGAACTGCTGAGACCCTCTGAGACATGCTGTAACCTACTGAGACCAGCTGAGACCCCCTGAGACCTGCTGTAACCTACTAAGACCTGCTGAGACCCTCTGAGACCTGCTGTAACCTACTAAGACCTGCTGAGACCCTCTGAGACCTGCTGAGACCTGCTGAGAACTGCCTCTGAGACCTGCTGTAACCTACTAAGACCTGCTGAGACCCTCTGAGACCTGCTGTAACCTGCTGAGACCTGCTGAGAACTGCCTCTGAGACCTGCTGTAACCTACTAAGACCTGCTGAGACCCTCTGAGACCTGCTGTAACCTACTAAGACCTGCTGAGACCCTCTGAGACCTGCTGTAACCTACTAAGACCTGCTGAGACCCTCTGAGACCTGCTGAGACCCTCTGAGACCTGCTGTAACCTGCTGAGACCTGCTGAGAACTGCCTCTGAGACCGAATGAGACCTCATGTCATACTGGAATAAGAAAGGACCTTCCACAAACTGTTGCCACAAATCTGGAACCATCTAAACAGCTAATAAGATACCTAAACTAAACAATAAGGACGAGTGTCCACATAGTTTTTGGCACCAGCACGTTGGTTTGAGCCGAGCCGCTGGTGTAGACACACTGTACCTCTCTTCCTGGCCTGAGCCACCATCTCCTCGTACTGCTGCTGGTGCTTCTGAGCTTCTTCTTCAGGCTTTGCTGGGAGGTTCCTGCAGTGAGAGAAGAACCTTCATGATTTTAATGCTCCTCTCATGATCTACTGTACTGAAGATGCTCTGTAGAACTGAACTCACGCCGGTCTGTGTTCCAGAATGAGAGCGGTGGTGGAAAGCGGCTCAAACTCCAGGTTCCTCCTTAAACTCCTCTGTCTGGGAGATGCAGAGCCTCCGGCTTTTTCATTTTCCTGAAGACAAAAAGACATGAAGGTACCATCCATACAGCATCTATAGAACATTATGGAAACATGATCAATGCCCTGGCATGACGTTAATGAGACTCATGTCATCTATACCACCTTAAGTAGTTCTACATAAAATACATATAACATTTATACCACCTTAAGTAGCCATATATATGATCCATATAACATCTATACCACCTTAAGTAACCTCTTATATTACTCATTTAACATATATACCACCTAAGTAGCCCTGTATTTAATCCGTATGACATCTATACCACCTTAAGTAACCCTATATACAGTATAATCCGTATGACATCTATACCACCTTAAGTAACCCTATATATAATCCGTATGACATCTATACCACCTTAAGTAACCCTATATATAATCTGAATGACATCTATACCACCTTAAGTAACCCTATATACAATCTGTATGACATCTATACCACCTTAAGTAACCCTATATATAATCCGAATGACATCTATACCACCTTAAGTAACCCTATATATATAATCCGTATGACATCTATACCACCTTAAGTAACCCTATATATAATCCGAATGACATCTATACCACCTTAAGTAACCCTATATATATAATCCGTATGACATCTATACCACCTTAAGTAACCCTATATATATAATCCGTATGACATCTATACCACCTTAAGTAGCCAAATATATAATCCATATTTCCAACATTAATAACACCTTAAGTAATGCTATTAATATTATCCTTGAGTAGCCCTGTATATGATCCATATCACATCTATACCACCTTAAGTAACCCTAAATGCAATCAATATAAAATCTATACCACCTTAAATAACCCAATATATGAGCCAAATAACATCCGTACACAACAAACTGTGCTGCTCTGTGTATTCTGACCCCTTTCTATCAGAACCAGCATGAACCTCTTCAGAAGTTTGAGCTACAGGAGCTCGTCTGTTGGATCGGACCACACGTGCATCAATGAGACTTGGCCGCCCATGACCCTGTCGCCGGTTTACCACTGTTCCTGATAGATACTGACCACTGCAGACCGGGACACACCCCACAAGAGCTGCAGTTTTGGAGATGCTCTGACCCAGTCATCTAGCCGTCACAAACTCGCTCAGATCCTCACGCTCAACTTTGAGGATAAAGCCACAGAGCAGGTATTATTTAGGTGACACTGACATGGTGGTGGTGTGTTAGTGTGTGTTGTGCTGGTATGAGTGGATCAGACACAGCAGCGCTGCTGGAGTTTTTAGCAGCGTCCTGTGACCACCAATGAAGGTCTAGAAGATGACCGACTCAAACAGCAGCAATAGATGAGCGATCGTCTCTGACTTTACATCTACAAGGTGGACCGACTAGGTGGGAGTGTCTAATAGAGTGGACGGTGAGTGGACACGGTGTTTAAAAACTCCAGCAGCGCTGCTGTGTCTGATCCACTCATACCAGCACAACACACACTAACACACCACCACCATGTCAGTGTCACTGCAGTGCTGAGAATCATCCACCACCTAAATAATACCTGCTCTGTGGTGGTCCTGTGGGGGTCCTGACCATTGAAGAACAGCATGAAAGGGGGTAACAAAGCATGCAGAGAAACAGATGGACTACAGTCAGTAATTGTAGAACTACAAAGTGCTTCTATATGGTAAGTGGAGCTGATAAAATGGATAGTGAGTGTAGAGGTGAGGGGGTGGGCGATATAATATCGTTCACGATAATACCGGTATAGTTGTGAACTCGATATGAATTTTGCCATGTCGCGATATTGTTAGCAAACGCGCGTCACTCGCTCTCAAGCGCGTAACAGTGAAATAATGGCGACCAATGTAGAGAGTAGTACCGGAGTTAGCACCGAGGATAAACTAGTCCCTAAAAGCCGAGCTACATCACTAGTGTGGAAGGTGAACGAACACAGAATACACAGGTTACCACACAGGTCACCACACAGGTCAGCACACAGGTCACCACACAGGTCACCACACAGGTCAGCACACAGGTTACCACACAGGTCACCACACAGGTCACCACACAGGTCAGCACACAGGTCAGCACACAGGTCACCACACAGGTTACCACACAGGTCACCACACAGGTCAGCACACAGGTCACCACACAGGTCACCACACAGGTCACCACACAGGTCAGCACACAGGTCACCACACAGGTTACCACACAGGTTACCACACAGGTTACCACACAGGTCACCACACAGGTCAGCACACAGGTTACCACACAGGTCACCACACAGGTCAGCACACAGGTCACCACACAGGTTACCACACAGGTCACCACACAGGTCACCACACAGGTTACCACACAGGTCACCACACAGGTCACCACACAGGTTACCACACAGGTCACCACAAAGGTTACCACACAGGTCACCACACAGGTCACCACACAGGTCACCACACAGGTTACCACACAGGTCACCACACAGGTTACCACAAAGGTTACCACACAGGTCACCACACAGGTTACCACACAGGTTACCACACAGGTTACCATCTGAGAACGTTTAAAACACAACAGCGCTGAGCGGAACGCTTTCCTTCACATATGAGCATGGAAACTGAATCACTGAGTCAATGAGTCCGAAACGACTCTTTTCAGACTAATTATTTATTGGAATCGAATCAGAAAACTGTGCTCTTATCTGTGGTAAAGATTCATTCGTGTTGCTGACTCTGTGGGCAAACAACTCCGATTCAGGGCGGTGGCCTGCCATTGTACTTTAAGTTTACATTATATCGTACTGTAGTATATCACCACTTCTCAAAAGCATATGGAGATATGAGTTTATTAGCCATATCGCCCAGCCCTACTGGAAGTGATGCTTAATTTAATGTACATTTAGTAACATTTGTACCTTAAATTTCCTGACTGTCTGCAAAACAAAAGTGTTTTTAAAATAAACTTTTTAAAAGTGTTCTTACATATCGTGAGTGAAAATTGATATCGCAAAAATATCCCAAAATATCGTGATATTATTTAAAGGCCATATCGCCCACCCCTAGAAACCAGCAGTCTGGTCCCCACAGTGTGAGTGTGTGAACAGATTGTGGTCCTTACAGTGTTTGTGGTCCCCACAGTGCGAGTGTGTGAACAGATTGTGGTTCCCAGTGTTTGTGGTCCCCACAGTGCGAGTGTGTGAACAGATTTTGGTTCCCAGTGTTTGTGGTCCCCACAGTGCGTGTGTGTGAACAGATTTTGGTCCCCACAGTACAAGTGTGTGAACAGATTGTGGTTCCCAGTGTTTGTGGTCCCCACAGTGCGAGTGTGTAAAACAGATTTTGGTCCCCACAGTACAAGTGTGTGAACAGATTGTGGTTCCCAGTGTTTGTGGTCCCCACAGTACAAGTGTGTGAACAGATTTTGGTTCCCAGTGTTTGTGGTCCCCACAGTACAAGTGTGTGAACAGATTGTGGTTCCCAGTGTTTGTGGTCCCCACAGTACAAGTGTGTGAACAGATTGTGGTTCCCAGTGTTTGTGGTCCCCACAGTACAAGTGTGTGAACAGATTGTGGTTCCCAGTGTTTGTGGTCCCCACAGTGCGAGTGTGTGAACAGATTGTGGTTGCCAGTGTTTGTGGTCCCCACAGTGTGAGTGTGTGAACAGATTGTGGTCCTCACAAGGTAATACAAAAGTACACACACACACACACAGCTGAGACAGTCGCAGGTTCCAGTGTGTGTATGAACGCTTTGTGATGAGAACCGGATCGTGTTCCTCTAAATAATTCAGAGGAACACAGCAGAGGAAACTCAGGGACGGAAAAACCCTAACACACACACACACACACTCACACACACACACACACACACACACACACACACACACACACACTCACACTCAAACACACACCTTTCCTCGTTCATCCGGCCCTCCCTCCCTCTGACAGGAGCAGTTGTGTCTCTTAAAAGCCCTAAGTGTTCGGTTTCACCCCTTTTCTCCCAGTTTAGTCATATCCGGTTCCTCTTCCTCTGCTGGAGACCCCGATGGTGTACGAGGAGGGTATATTCTCCCGACACGCCCTCCCTCCACCACATGCACCGTCCACGACCCCTTCTTATCCCCCCGTACTCCAGTGGATCAGTATGTGAGGTCGGTCTCGCGCATGTAGAGTCACTCACGCACTGATCTCAACGTTCCTCCACTTCTGTACAGGCGCCTCGGAATACGAAGACTCCGCCCACTTTTTAGTCCCGTCTTTTCCCACCCAGCAGACTAGCGGTCTGAGATTCACACTCGGAGAGATCAGGATCCCAGAGCTGGTGTGACGGGACTGTACTGTTATAGAGACATCGGAGCATCATCCCTACTGGTAAGCGCTTCATACTGCCCCGCCCCGTTTACAAGTCATCAGCAAATCAAGAGGTTAAACTAGCTAGTGAATTGCTAACTGTTAGCCTGCTGTGCTAATCTGAAACACAATGAATCCTATAGAAAATACACACACACACACACACACACGGAGGACGAAAGGTCATACACACACCCCACCCCCAAACATACACACACACTCACACTCACCATGAACACAGCAGTGATGTTGGAACATCTACGCTGAAGTGTGTCGTCGTATCCCATAGTCCATCATGCTCACATCACACACACACACACACCTCAGAGTCTCTCTCTCTCTCTCTCTCTCTCTCTCACACACCTCAGATTCTCTCTCTCTGTCTCTTACACACACACACAGAGGACCAAGAGATGAGGCGCAAAGAGAGGGCAACACCCACACTGACATCATACTGCCCTCTCTCTCTGATAACACACAGATACACACACACATACAGATACACACACATACACACAGATACACACTCATACAGATACACACACACACAGATACACACACATACACACATATACACACACATACACAGATACACACACATACAGATACACACACACACACACACACACATATACACACTCATACAGATACACACACACATACAGATACACACACATACACACATACACACACTCATACAGATACACACACACACACAGATACACACACATACACACATATACACACACATACACAGATACACACACATACAGATACACACACACACACACACACACATATACACACCCACACAGATACACACACACACAGATACACACACATACACACATATACACACACATACACAGATACACACACATACAGATACACACACATACACACATACACACACTCATACAGATACACACACACACAGATACACACACATACACACATACACAGATACACACATACAGATACACACACACACATATACACACTCATACAGATACACACACACATACAGATACACAGACATACACACATATAGATACACACACATACAGATACACACATATACACACATATACACACATATACACACACATACACACACATACACACATACACACACTCATACAGATACACACACACACAGATACACACACATACACACATACACAGATACACACATACAGATACACACACACACATATACACACTCATACAGATACACACACACACACAGATACACACACATACACACATACACAGATACACACATACAGATACACACACACACATATACACACTCATACAGATACACACACACATACAGATACACAGACATACACACATATAGATACACACACATACAGATACACACATATACACACATATACACACATATACACACACATACACACACATACACACATATACACACACATACACACATATACACACACACAGATACACAGACATACACACATATAGATACACACACATACAGATACACACACATATACACACACATACACACACACACAGATACACAGACATACACACACAGATACACACACACATACAGATACACACACATACACACATATACACACACATACACACATATACACACACATACAGATACAAACACATACACACATATACACACACATATACACACACACAGATACACAGACATACACACATATAGATACACACACATACAGATACACACACATACACACACACACAGATACACACACATACACACACACAGATACACAGACATACACACACAGATACACACACACATACAGATACACACACATACACACATATACACACACATACACACATATACACACACATACAGATACACACACATACACACATATACACACACATACACACACACACAGATACACAGACATACAAACATATAGATACACACACACATATACACACACACAGATACACAGACATACACACATATAGATACACACACACATATACACACATACAGATACACACACATATACACACACATACACACACACACAGATACACAGACATACACACACAGATACACACACACATACAGATACACACACATACACACATATACACACACATACACACATATACACACACATACAGATACACACACATACACACATATACACACACATATACACACACACAGATACACAGACATACACACATATAGATACACACACATACAGATACACACACATACACACACACACAGATACACAGACATACACACACAGATACACACACACATACAGATACACACACATACACACATATACACACACATACACACATATACACACACATACAGATACACACACATACACACATATACACACACATATACACACACACAGATACACAGACATACACACATATAGATACACACACACATATACACACACACAGATACACAGACATACACACATATAGATACACACACATACAGATACACACACATACACACATATAGATACACACACACATATACACACACAAACAGATACACACACATACACACATATACACACACATATACACACACACAGATACACAGACATACACACATATAGATACACACACATACACACACACACATATACACACACACACACACAGATACACAGACATACACACATATAGATACACACACACACAGATACACAGACATACACACATATAGATACACACACATACAGATACACACACATACACACATATACACACATATACACACACATACACACATATACACACACACAGATACACAGACATACACACATATAGATACACACACATACAGATACACACACATACACACACATACAGATACACACACATACACACATATACACACATATACACACACATACACACACACACAGATACACAGACATACACACATAGAGATACACACACATACAGATACACACACACATACAGATACACACATATACACACACATACAGATACACACACATACACACATATACACACACATATACACACACATACACACATATACACACACACAGATACACAGACATACACACATATACACACACATACACACATATACACACATATACACACACATACACACATATACACACACACAGATACACAGACATACACACATATAGATACACACACATACAGATACACACACATACACACACATACACACATATACACACACACACACACACACATATACACACACACACACACACAGATACACAGACATACAAACATATAGATACACACACATACAGATACACACACATACACACATATACACACACATACACACATATACACACACACAGATACACAGACATACACACATATAGATACACACACATACAGATACACACACATACACACATATACACACACATACACACATATACACACACACACAGATACACAGACATACACACATATAGATACACACACATACAGATACACACACATACACACACATACACACATATACACACACACACACACACATATACACACACACACACACACACAGATACACAGACATACAAACATATAGATACACACACATACAGATACACACACATACACACATATACACACACATACACACATATACACACACACAGATACACAGACATACACACATATAGATACACACACATACAGATACACACACATACACACATATACACACACATACACACATATACACACACACACAGATACACAGACATACAAACATATAGATACACACACATACAGATACACACACATACACACATATACACACACATACACACATATACACACACACAGATACACAGACATACACACATATAGATACACACACATACAGATACACACACATACACACATATACACACACATACACACATATACACACACACAGATACACAGACATACACACATATAGATACACACACATACAGATACACACACATACACACATATACACACACATACACACATATACACACACACAGATACACAGACATACACACATATAGATACACACACATACAGATACACACACATACACACATATACACACACATACACACATATACACACACACACAGATACACAGACATACACACATATAGATACACACACATACAGATACACACACATACACACACATACACACATATACACACACACACACACAGATACACAGACATACAAACATATAGATACACACACATACAGATACACACACATATACACACACATACACACACATATACACACACACACACAGATACACAGACATACACACATATAGATACACACACATACAGATACACACACATACACACACATACACACATATACACACACACACACACACAGATACACAGACATACAAACATATAGATACACACACATACAGATACACACACATACAAACATATAGATACACACACATACAGATACACACACATATGCACACACATACACACATATACACACACACACAGATACACACACATACACACATATACACACACACACACACAGATACACAGACATACAAACATATAGATACACACACATACAGATACACACACATACAAACATATAGATACACACACATACAGATACACACACATATACACACACATACACACACATATACACACACACACAGATACACAGACATACACACATACAGTGTATCACAAAAGTGAGTACACCCCTCACATTTCTGCAAATATTTCATTATATCTTTTCATGGGACAACACTATAGACATGAAACTTGGATATAACTTAGAGTAGTCAGTGTACAGCTTGTATAGCAGTGTAGATTTACTGTCTTCTGAAAATAACTCAACACA
This sequence comes from Trichomycterus rosablanca, assembly GCF_030014385.1. Lineage (NCBI taxonomy): Eukaryota > Metazoa > Chordata > Actinopteri > Siluriformes > Trichomycteridae > Trichomycterus > Trichomycterus rosablanca. The sequence goes on along the minus strand of NC_085991.1, from coordinate 54,491,755 downwards.
CAGCCATTAATGTCTAAATAGCTGCAACATAAGTGAGTACACCCCACAGTGAACATGTCCAAATTGTGCCCAAATGTGTCGTTGTCCCTCCCTGGTGTCATGTGTCAAGGTCCCAGGTGTGAATGAGGAGCAGGGCTGTTAAATTTGGTGTTTTGGGTACAATTCTCTTATACTGGCCACTGGATATTCAACATGGCACCTCATGGCAAAGAACTCTCTGAGGATGTGAGAAATAGAATTGTTGCTCTCCACAAAGATGGCCTGGGCTATAAGAAGATTGCTAACACCCTGAAACTGAGCTACAGCATGGTGGCCAAGGTCATACAGCGGTTTTCCAGGACAGGTTCCACTCGGAACAGGCTTCGCCAGGGTCGACCAAAGAAGTTGAGTCCACGTGTTCGGCGTCATATCCAGAGGTTGGCTTTAAAAAATAGACACATGAGTGCTGCCAGCATTGCTGCAGAGGTTGAAGACGTGGGAGGTCAGCCTGTCAGTGCTCAGACCATACGCCGCACACTGCATCAACTCGGTCTGCATGGTCGTCATCCCAGAAGGAAGCTGACGCACAAGAAAGCCCGCAAACAGTTTGCTGAAGACAAGCAGTCCAAGAACATGGATTACTGGAATGCCCTGTGGTCTGACGAGACCAAGATAAACTTGTTTGGCTCAGATGGTGTCCAGCATGTGTGGCGGCGCCCTGGTGAGAAGTACCAAGACAACTGTATCTTGCCTACAGTCAAGCATGGTGGTGGTAGCATCATGGTCTTGGGCTGCATGAGTGTTGCTGGCACTGGGGAGCTGCAGTTCATTGAGGGAAACATGAATTCCAACATGTACTGTGACATTCTGAAACAGAGCATGATCCCCTCCCTTCGAAAACTGGGCCTCATGGCAGTTTTCCAACAGGATAACGACCCCAAACACAACCTCCAAGATGACAACTGCCTTGCTGAGGAAGCTGAAGGTAAAGGTGATGGACTAAACCCAATTGAGCACCTGTGGCGCATCCTCAAGTGGAAGGTGGAGGAGTTCAAGGTGTCTAACATCAATCAGCTCCGTGATGTCATCATGGAGGAGTGGAAGAGGATTCCAGTAGCAACCTGTGCAGCTCTGGTGAATTCCATGCCCAGGAGGGTTAAGGCAGTGCTGGATAATAATGGTGGTCACACAAAATATTGACACTTTGGGCACAATTTGGACATGTTCACTGTGGGGTGTACTCACTTATGTTGCAGCTATTTAGACATTAATGGCTGTGTGTTGAGTTTTTTTCAGAAGACAGTAAATCTACACTGCTATACAAGTTGTACACTGACTACTCTAAGTTATATCCAAGTTTTATTTCTATAGTGTTGTCCCATGAAAAGATATAATAAAATATTTGCAGAAATGTGAGGGGTGTACTCACTTTTGTGATACACTGTATAGATACACACACATACAGATACACACACATACACACACATACACACATATACACACACACACACAGATACACAGACATACACACATATAGATACACACACATACAGATACACACACATACACACACATACACACATATACACACACACAGATACACAGACATACAAACATATAGATACACACACACACATATACACACACATACACACATATACACACTCATACAGATACACACACATACAGATACACACACACAGATACACACACACAGATACACACACACACATACAGATACACACACACAGATACACACACATACATTTAGCCATGTCCAATTCCCCACTGTCAGTCCACTGCCATTTGCACACCCCCTGATCTGATGGAGGAGAGCCGGATCACCACACACACCTTCTGCAGCCACTTCTTATCACCTGCCAGTGTTGGATTCCTACACAGAGTTATATTGCGTACAGAGAGCCACGCTAAGCTTCATGTGAACCCCCCCCCCCCAACTCCACCATTACTAATAATCTATACACACTTCTCGGTTCAGAACTCTGTGTGTGTGTGTGTGTGTGAAGTGTGTGTGTGTTGCTCGTACCTTCACCGCTCTCTTGGTGTCTCTGCGTGAGGCTCTGCTGAAAATATTCCAGCTCGTCTCTGCGTGAGGCTCCTGACCATCCGCGTCCCTGATCTTCTTAGAGAACACGCTTCAGGCAGAAAGAACAAACAAAACAATAGATTAAACATTTAGTCATATCCCAGTCCCTAATTGTAACTTCCTCCACACTGGCAGAGGGGGGCCGCTTCTTTTCACCCACCAGAGATGGAGTCTCACAGAGAGGAGTAACGTGTACCGAGTCACGAGTTACCCTGATGCAGGAACCTCGAGCAGCCAGCAGAGGCCGCAATCACAACAGTACAAGGAGCCCACGACTGCACCACCCAAGCGCCCTGTTATTATTATTTTATTATTTTATTATTATTTATTGTTTATATTCTCTTATTGCTCAGCAGCTCCTCGGTTTAGCTGAATTACAGCATCACTGTTTTGTGCTCTGGGGCCACGTTAAGAAAAATAAAACTGAACACGACAGCAGTGATACATTAATAATAATAACAACGATAATAATGGTAATAATATAATGGTAATATATTAAGAATAAAATAATTACAATATTAATAATATATTCACAATAATATGTAAATAATAAAAGTGTAAATAACAATAAAATAATGTAGTAATGTAAAAGAATTAAATATTAATTATAAAATAAAATATATTATTCATTAAGTTATTCCTAATATAATATTAATAATAATAACAGTATATTTTTTAATAAAAAATAATCATTACTATTATTATTAATATTATAAGATCAATAATAATAATCCTGTAAATATTAATTATAATAAAATGATAATTCTTATTAAAAATCTTTAACATATCTTTAACACAATATCAACAGATAATAATAATAATAATAATGACAATAATAATAAAAATAGTAATAATAATAATGATAATAATAATAATAACAATAATGATAATAGTAATAATGATAATAATATTAATAATGATAACAATAATAATATTAATAATAACAATAATAATAATAACAATAATGATAATAATAATAATAATATTAATAATGATAACAATAATATTAATAACAATAATAATAATAATAATGATAATAATATTAATAACAATAATAATAATAATAACAATAATGATAATAATAATAATAATAATAATAACAATAATAATAACGATAATAATAATATTATGAATAATAATAATAACAATAATGATAATAATAATAGTAATAATAATGATAATAATGATAATAATAATAGTAATAACAATAATGATAATAATAATGATAATAATAATATTAAAATAATAATAATAATTATAATAATAATAATAATAATAACAATAACAAAACAACAACAACAATAATAATAATAATAATAATAATAATTTTATTAATAATAACAATAATGATAATGATGATGATGATAGAACTGGAACGTTAATTGTGAGCCAGAGCTTCTCGTTTAACATCAGCATCTGACGTCACAGAAGCTCTTTAGACTAAGGCGTCCACATACTTTTTTATGACGTATCTTAATTATTAAGCATTGGTGTAACTACAGTGCCAGCACCCCCCACTCCCCACCACGACCCTACCTGTTGAAGAAGTCCGCGATGGGACTGGCTCTCCTCGGCGTGACCTCACTCTGCCGCTGCGGCGGATGCTGTAAATGATCGAAAGCTCCGTCATTAATGGGCGGGGCTTTGGAGAACTTGGGGCTCTCAACAAAATCCTGAAAGTCAACGACAGCGCTCGAGTTTGACGTCACCACGAAGTCGGCGTGGTCGTCGTTCCCCAGAGACAGCGTGGTGGAAAGTTCCGTGCTCAGACTGGAGGTGCTGCAGACCGAGGTGGAGTCCCGATGGCTCGAAGCTCCGCCTCCGCCCGTCGTCTCCAGCTTTAGAGTGGCCGGAGCGTCCCGGTGTGTTGGAGCTCTCGCCTCGGCGGTGATGTGAAGGTGAGGGGCATCTGCACACAAAAACACAAAGTGAGTCACGATCAAGACCCTGCTGAGACTCACATGGGGTCTTGCTTCTGCCTTCCTGAGGTCCACCAGCTCCTATCCCAAGACCCACCAGCTCTGGTCTGCAATCTGGTTCCTAAATGTGGTATCGTAAAACTCAAAAGCTCCTGCTCCTACTCTGGTCCTACTTCTAGTACTCAGAGAATCAAAATCTCCTGCTCCCAGTCTGGATCCTGCTCCAGCTATCCCAAGACCCACCAGCTCTGGTCTGCAATCTGGTTCCTACATCTTGGTATCCTGAGACTCTAAAGCTCCTGCTCACAGTCTGGATTCTAATTCTGCAGCTCAGAGACACAAAAGCATCTGTTCCCAAACTGGATCCTGCTCTTGTTATTCCAAGACTCACCACCTCCGGTCTGCAATCTGGTCCTACTTCCAGTACTCAAAGAATTCTACAGCTCTTGTTCCCAGACTGGATCCTACTTCTGCTATTCAGAGACTCGAAAGTTCCTGCTTCCAGTCTGGACCCTACTCCGGCTATCCGAGGACCCACCGGCTCTAGTCTGCAAGCTGGATCCTACTTTTGGTACCCTGAGACTAGGGCTGGGTGGTATATCGCGAATATCGATATATTCGATATTACCATATTACCATACCATATTCTATGTATCGAGTATGTCTAGGATACACATGTTACCTTTTGAGAACAATTAAAACGGAGCACAAAAGCGCTAAGGCTGGATGCTTTCCTCCGGGCATGATAGACACATGCACACACATGCAAGCTGAATCACTGTCCGAAACGACTCTTTTCAAATGAATTATTCATTGGAATCGAATCGGGGTGCTCTTATCTATGGTAAAGATTCATTCACACAACCAATCAGTTATAAACCAATCAGAGCTTCCGAATTCAGATTTTGGACGTTTTTTAAATCGCTCTTTTGATTGGTTTCAGCTTTTTAACGGGAAAGCCGTTAAAAAAAAGTTAGTTAGATGAACAAACACAGTTAGAAATGGATTTATATATTCTGTAAATATTCTGGAAACATAAGGTGGCCTTCAAAAAGAAAAACAAGTAGATTATATCCTCAGGTAAGCAGCGGTTATGATTTTACACTGCTGTGTGGTTGATCTGGGTTTAACGTGCACTTTCATTTTGCAATGATAGAAAAGCATCAACACATATTAAACGTTTTCGGGATTTTTTGATGCTCATTTATTTGAAGTAAAACGGAGCAGAAATGTGATTGTGAGATTCTGCTGGTGTGTTTAATATAAATATTGTTAACATGTCAATATGAGTACACAGACAGCCTGTAATAATACAAAATATAACCACTGTATCAGAACTGCAGTATTTTGTGTTTAAGATAACTTGTAAACAAAATAAGTATCACGAGTATCACGAGTCTCAAAAGTATCACGAGTCTCAAAAGCTCCTGCTCCCAGTCTGGATCCTGCTCCAGCTATCCCAAGACCCACCAGCTCCAGTCTGCAATCTGGTTCCTACTTCTGGTATCCTGAGACTAAGTTCTTGCTCAAAACGTATCTGACTTCCTGACTTCTGTCATATCAAAACAAAAGCTTCTCCTCCAAGTTGAATCCTATCCTAAGGACCACAAGCCCTTTTCAAATTCTCATCCGACTCCTGCTAGACTAGGAACCACAATCACCTTCCCCATCTACAACTAACACACTACTACCCCATCTAAACTCCATGAGCTCCAGCAAGCTTATGATTGGACACCACTAGAGCAGGAATCGACTTCACCCTCTCGAGCTCTTGACCCCAGTGTTGCCCTTTGTGGAACCAGAATGACACTGTACCCTCAGAGGCGCTGAGCTCCAGCGTCGGGATCCCCGAGTCCTCCGATCCCGGGCTGTACTGCTCCTCCTCACCACAGGAGGTGCCACGCAGAGATTCTGACCCGGAGGTGGGTTGGCAGTACGGCAGTTTGGAACTGACACACACACCGTGAAGGTTCTCTGAAGAACACGGTCCAAACATAGGTCCATTTTCAGAGTCATGAAGACCTACAAAAGCGAGAAAATAAATAAATGGGTATTATTATTATTATTATTATGAGTTCCTGAACACGCAGCTCGAGCTCCTCGCTCATCCGCCCACACAAACACGGCTTAGCCACACCCAGACGGATCAGCAGAGACGCCAGGAACGCCAGGAACGCCAGGAACGCCCAGAGAAGCTCCATTCTTCTGCAGGTGACTCACAGCTGGTCCGACGTGTCGAGGATCTCTTATCAAAACCATGCAGAGTAACACGGAGATCCACCCAGACTCCACCCTCCTCACGGCCTCACACAAGATTTTAAAGTGTGGGAATTTGGGCCTGTCTAGAAACAGGAGCCTCCGTGAGGTCGTTGTTTAATACCAGGGTGTTCAGGTAGGAGGGGTTGGGTTCAGGGCTCAGGAGTTTCCTCACACCAGTCGTGTCTTTATGGATTTAAGGAAAGGGCCTTACCCAAACTGTTGCTACAACAGAAGTACTGCAATCACTGTGGCTCATATTATCATTATATATGTGTTATTAGGTAATATGTGTATGTATGTGTGTGTGTGTGTGTGTGTGTGTGTGTGTGTGTGTGTGTGTGTGTGTGTGTGTGTGTGCGCGCGCTGGAACAGCTTCAGATATTTATGAAGTATTTTCTTCTGTAAGTAAGCCGTGTGGAATTATCCATGCAGTCACTGTTCATCCAATCAGAGTGGGTAATCTGATCCCACACACACACACACACACACACACACACACACACACACACACTCTACAATAATCACACACAAACAGCACAATAATCACTCACTACCACAATCACACACTTTACAATAAGCACACACTCAACAATAATCACACACACGCTTACACATGCACACTTATCAAACACACACAAAGTACAATAATCACACACACTGAATGATGAAACCTGTTGCAGATCCACACACACACAGTACAATAATCACACACTACTACAATCACACACTTTACAATAAGCACACACTCAACAATAATCACACACTCACACATTATACAATAATCACATATTCAACAAATGACACACAGAGTACAATAATCAAACACACTCAACAATAATCACACACAGTACAATAATCACACACACTCAACAATAATCGAACACATTCAATAATAATCACACACAACAATAATCACACACAGTACAATAATCACACAGTACAATAATCACACTCACTCAACAATAATCACACACACACACACACACTCAACAATAATCACACACACACACACACACTCAACAATAATCACACACACAGTACAATAATCACACACAGTACAATAATCACACACACAGTACAATAATCACACAGTACAATAATCACACTCACTCAACAATAATCACACACACACACTTCAACAATAATCACACACACACACACTCAACAATAATCACACACACAGTACAATAATCACACACAGTACAATAATCACACACACTCAACAATAATCACACACAGTACAATAATCACTCACTCACTCACACACACTCACACAGTACAATAATCACTCACTCACTCACACACACACTCACACAGTACAATAATCACTCACTCACACAGTACAAAAACTCACACACACGACAATAATAACTCACACACACTCACACAGTACAATAATCACTCACACACACACACACTCACAGTACAATAACTCACACACAGTACAATAATCACTCACACATGACAATAATAACTCACACACACACTCACACAGTACAATAATCACTTACACACACACACACTCACAGTACAATAACTCACACACAGTACAATAATCACTCACACATGACAATAATAACTCACACACACTCACACAGTACAATAATCACTCACACAGTACAATAATCACTCTCACACACACTCACAGTACAATAATCACTCACACACACACACAAAGTACAATAATCACTCACACACACTCACGACAATAATCACTCACACACACTCACACAGTACAATAATCACTTACACAGTACAATAATCACTCACACACTCACACAGTACAATAATCACTCACACAGTACAATAATCACTCACACACACTCACGACAATAATCACTCACACACACTCACACAGTACAATAATCACTTACACAGTACAATAATCACTCACACACTCACAGTACAATAATCACTCACACAGTACAATAATCACTCACACACACACACTCACAAAGTACAATAATCACTCACACACACACTCACACAGTACAATAATCACTCACACAGTACAATAATCACTCACACACTCACAGTACAATAATCACTCACACAGTACAATAATCACTCTCACACACACTCACAAAGTACAATAATCACTCACACACACTCACGACAATAATCACTCACACACACTCACACAGTACAATACTCACTTACACAGTACAATAATCACTCACACACACTCACGACAATAATCACACACACACTCACACAGTACAATAATCACTTACACAGTACAATAATCACTCACACACACTCACGACAATAATCACTCACACACACTCACACAGTACAATAATCACTTACACAGTACAATAATCACTCACACACACTCACGACAATAATCACTCACACACACTCACACAGTACAATAATCACTCACACACACTCACACAGTACAATAATCACTTACACAGTACAATAATCACTCACACACACACTCACAGTACAATAATCACTCACACAGTACAATAATCACTCACACACACACACTCACAAAGTACAATAATCACTCACACACACTCACTCACAGTACAATAATCACTCACAGTACAATAATCACTCACACACACTCACTCACACGACAATAATCACTCACACACACTCACTCACACAGTACAATAATCACTCACACACACTCACACAGTACAATAATCACTTACACAGTACAATAATCACTCACACACACACTCACACAGTACAATAATCACTCACACACACTCACTCACACAGTACAATAATCACTCACACACACTCACAGTACAATAATCACTCACACACACACTCACAGTACAATAATCACTCACACACACACTCACAGTACAATAATCACTCACACAGTACAATAATCACTCACACACACTCACAGTACAATAATCACTCACACACACACTCACAGTACAATAATCACTCACACAGTACAATAATCACTCACACACACACTCACAGTACAATAATCACTCACACAGTACAATAATCACTCACACACACTCTCTCTCACTTTATCACACACACACACTCACTCACACAGTACAATAATCACTCACACACACACACACTCACAGTACAATAACTCACACACAGTACAATAATCACTCACACATGACAATAATAACTCACACACACACTCACACAGTACAATAATCACTCACACAGTACAATAATCACTCTCACACACACTCACAGTACAATAATCACTCACACACACACACTCACAAAGTACAATAATCACTCACACACACTCACGACAATAATCACTCACACACACTCACACAGTACAATAATCACTTACACAGTACAATAATCACTCACACACTCACACAGTACAATAATCACTCACACAGTACAATAATCACTCACACACACTCACGACAATAATCACTCACACACACTCACACAGTACAATAATCACTTACACAGTACAATAATCACTCACACACTCACAGTACAATAATCACTCACACAGTACAATAATCACTCACACACACACACTCACAAAGTACAATAATCACTCACACACACACTCACACTCACACAGTACAATAATCACTCACACAGTACAATAATCACTCACACACTCACAGTACAATAATCACTCACACAGTACAATAATCACTCTCACACACACTCACAAAGTACAATAATCACTCACACACACTCACACAGTACAATAATCACTCACACAGTACAATAATCACTCACACACTCACAGTACAATAATCACTCACACACACTCACACAGTACAATAATCACTTACACAGTACAATAATCACTCACACACACTCACGACAATAATCACACACACACTCACACAGTACAATAATCACTTACACAGTACAATAATCACTCACACACACTCACGACAATAATCACTCACACACACTCACACAGTACAATAATCACTTACACAGTACAATAATCACTCACACACACACTCACAGTACAATAATCACTCACACACACACACACTCACAAAGTACAATAATCACTCACACACACTCACTCACACAGTACAATAATCACTCACAGTACAATAATCACTCACACACACTCACTCACACGACAATAATCACTCACACACACTCACTCACACAGTACAATAATCACTCACACACACTCACACAGTACAATAATCACTCACACACACACTCACAGTACAATAATCACTCACAGTACAATAATCACTCACACACACTCACTCACACAGTACAATAATCACTCACACACACTCACACAGTACAATAATCACTTACACAGTACAATAATCACTCACACACACACTCACACAGTACAATAATCACTCACACACACTCACTCACACAGTACAATAATCACTCACACACACTCACAGTACAATAATCACTCACACACACACTCACAGTACAATAATCACTCACACACACACTCACAGTACAATAATCACTCACACAGTACAATAATCACTCACACACACTCACAGTACAATAATCACTCACACACACACTCACAGTACAATAATCACTCACACAGTACAATAATCACTCACACACACACTCACAGTACAATAATCACTCACACAGTACAATAATCACTCACACACACTCTCTCTCACTTTATCACACACACACACTCACTCACACAGTACAATAATCACTCACACAGTACAATAATCACTCACACACACTCACAGTACAATAATCACTCACACACACACTCACAGTACAATAATCACTCACACAGTACAATAATCACTCACACACACACTCACAGTACAATAATCACTCACACAGTACAATAATCACTCACACACACTCTCTCTCACTTTATCACACACACACACTCACTCACACAGTACAATAATCACTCACACACACACACACTCTCTCTCTCACTTTATCACACACACACTGAATGATGACACCTGTTGCAGATACACACAAACACACACAGACAGACAGTGTGATGACTGCACACCTGGTGTTGTGTCGGTATCAGTGTTGTCCATCATCACTTCCTCCATGTTGTTTACAGATCTTCTTCATTCTGCTCACTCTTCATCATCATCATGACGTCACAACACCTTCACCTTCCTCCCCCGGTATAAGCGGAGCTCCGCGGTGGGAAGTGAAGGGTAAAATAAACTCTGCTGCTTTATTACTGAGTCATTAACATTAATAATTATAATAATAATAATAATAATAATTAGGTGTAAATGACGGAACTGTAGCGCGCGCTGCTGAATGTACTGAAAGTTCACTTCCGTTTAGTTTCACTTCTCATCTTCTCTTCCTCATTCATCACCCCGCTGTAACTCCCCATACTCCCACTTCCTGCACTCCTACACCCCGCTGATCAGCACTCACACACCCCCCGGTGGCTTTTACACCCCTGACGCGGCTGGATCTGATGTTAGAACAGGTCGAATGAAGATAAAGCAGGTAGCGCTACCTGCTCCAACACCCCTACCGCCGCCATCTTCAACACCGAGCGTCCCAGCACTGCGCATGCGCACACCGCCGCCGCACCTGTACCCGCTCAGGTGCTGGAGAGGTACAGAGGAGAGTCTGGGATGGTGGCATGGTGGGATGGTTCGATCCTCATCTCCAGTTAGTGTCTGGTAGTTCTTCTGGGTGTTCTGGGTTCCTCTCAAAGTCATGCAGAAGGTGAACTGAATTAGTCTTGTGTGTATCTGAGTGTGTGTGTGTGTGTGTGTGTGTGCACGCGTATCTGAGTGTGTGAGAAAGAGAGTGCCCTGTGTTAGACAGACAGGGAGCCAGACAGATGGATGGACTGACAGAATATAGGAGGGACTGAAGGACGTTGAAATAAATGGACAGATAATTGTATGGATGGAAGGATGAATAGATGGATGGATAGATGGATGAACAGACAGAAGGTAGGAAGGACTGTTGGAAGATGAAAGGATGGATGATAGATAGACAGATGGTAGGAACAACTTGGAAGGATAGACGAAAGGAAGGAAGAATGGATGGATGGATGGACAGAAGAATGGATGGATGGACGGATGGATAAGACCGAGGAATGGACGGATGGATAGAAAGATGAATTAATGGATGGATGGACAGAGAGAAGGTAGGAAGGACTGTTGAACAGATAGACGGAAGGATGGATGGATGGCTGGATGGACGGAAGAATGGATGGACAGATGGATAAGACAAGAATGGATGGATGGATGAATAGAAAGGTGAATTAATGGATGGATGGACAGAGAGAAGGTAGGAAGGACTGTTGGACAGATAGACAGAAAGATGGATGGATGGATGGAGGAATAGATAAATTGATAGATGAATGGATGGATAAACAGACAGGAGGTAGGAGGAACTGTTGGACAGATAGTTGGAAGGATGATGTATGGAGGAATATATGGATAATAGATAGATGGATAAACAGACAGACAGGACTGACTGTTGAATGTATAAACGAAAGGAAGAACTGATGGATGGATGGACGGCTGGATGGAGGAATAGATGGATGAAGAGATGAATCAGTGGAGGAATAGATAGATGAACTGATGGATGAATGAGGGTTCGATGGATGAATAGGTAGATGAACTGATGGATGGGTGGACAGAGGAGTAGCTGGATAGATGGATGGATGGACAGACAAACAGACAAAGGAATAGATATATGGAGAGATGGATGGATGAATAGAAGAATGAATTAATAGATGAATGATAAATAGATGGATAATAGATAGATACATTGATGAATGGATGGATGGATGAACAGACAGACAGAAGGTAGGAAAGACTTGGATGATAGATAAAGGATGGATGGGGGAATAGATGGAAGAATTGATAGATGAAAGGATGGATGAACAGACAGAAGGTAGGAGGAACTGTTGGACAGATAGATGGAAGGATGAATAGATGGATGGATGGAGAGAGAGTTAGAGAGATGAACTGATAGATGAATGGATGGATGGATGAACACACAGGGAAAGGAAGGACTGTTGAATGGATGGATATAGATATTTAGACAGATGAACAGATAAATCAGCGAATGTACAGCTAGCAAACAAGACTGACAACATCATTTCATTTTCATGTTTTTACCATTGCTTTATCCTGGTCAGGGTTGCGGTGGGTCTGGTTTCCTAGAAACACTGAGCTCAATGCAGTAACACATACCAGACAGATTACCAAAAAACCCCAAAGTCCAGCTCAGAATTAGCCCAACCAGCCAATAGCATTGCTGGGATTCGAACCCAATTTACCACTGCACTACCTGCCCCACTGCGTAAATAAACCAAACCTTTAGAGAGATTTATCAGTCAGTAGAAACAGAACATTGGTCAGTACAAGACTGCAGATACATAACATTGTGAAAAGATTCAGGTCATCCAGAGAAATATCACGTTATGTTTGGTGATCAGACCACAGTAGATGTTCTGTTGCCGTGAGCCCTCCACCAGATTAAGGCTGGATCCAGCGTGTGCCAGCGTTCTTGACGTTATGTTGGGTGTTTTTGCCGTCGCTGCAGTTTCCCTTTATTTCCAGCAGATCAGCAGGAACAGCTTCGATAACCTGGCGTCATCAAGCCCACTGGTATCACGTGATCATCATCTACGGACTGTCAAACCCACCCATGAAAAATCGGTTCTTCTTATGTCTCGGTCCTCAAGGTTTGTTTCTCACAAGGTTTAGGGAGTTTTTCATCTATTCCGCTATTGTGACCCTATTCATATAGATTATAAAAATGATTATATACGAGGGATCGTCAAAAAGTTTCCTCACTTTTATATTGTGGTTATAAGCGGTGAGGGTGTAGGAGGAGGAGGAGTAATCGGTCGTGTCTGAGAGACGCTCGTAGTCCGGATTTAGTTCCATCTGATTTTCACCTTTTTGGACGCTGAAAGAAGCTTTAAGGGGAAGAAGATTTTCATGTGATGATGATGTGAAAGCAGCGGCGCATCAGTGGCTACGAGCTCAACCAGAAACATGTTTTGCTGACGGCATTAAAAAGTCGGTACGATGCTGGAAAAATGCATCGGAAGGTGACAGTGTGATGGAGTTTGTTTTTAAAATTCTTAATAAATAAAGTTAAAAAAAAGTGAGGAAACTTTTTAAGGAACCCTCGTAACAATAATTATAATTGATCATATGTTCATAATCACATGTACGGTACAATGAAATATTTTTTGGAATATATTTGGAAGTAGGGCTGCACGATATTGGAAAAAACTGACATTGCGATTTTTTTTTTCCTGCGGTATATATTGAGATATTAAAAAAATGCAGGAATTTCCACCACATGATTAATAATATTAATAATGCATGTATCTTACTCTAGATAAGGGGCTCATCTGTACAAAAGCGTGGTGCCTACAAGGGATACAAGAGATTATGACCAGCTACATCTTTGTACTGGGTTAAAACTGAGCATTAAACTAAGAAAGCTTCAACATCAGATGAGGGAATTATTAACAGGATTGACAAAATGGGTCATTTAATATTTTATTTCACAATCAAAACCTCTTCAAGTAGTAACATTATAAAAAATAAACTATACAAACAAAAGAGCAGCTATACACCCGTTCCAAATCCCAGATGCCTTAGTTACTAAGCTCACTACTGAGGCAGAACGAGTGAGAATCGGAAGCGTCCTTAGTGATGAAGGCAATCCCAGAATTCATTGCGGCACAGAAAAATAAACATGGCTGACGGTGCGGACAAAGTTATCTTCAAACGTAAATAAATAATTATTGATTTTTAACGTGTTTTTATTTGCAGGTTTGGGCAGTTTTCTGTACAGAATCCAGATGTTATATTGACATGTTAGCGCCGTCCCACCTCATTCTGTTGGTTTTAATGGCAATCGCTGAGTAGCGCGTTCGAATAACCCGCCTTATAAAAGTCAATGACTGATTAGAATCCTCTCTCCTGAGGCGGCCGCACGTGTAGGCGGTAAGACGGCGAGGCGGCTCACTGGGATTTCGAACACACTGGTGTAGATACGTCATGGAAAATGAGGACGGCGTGAATTTTCGTTCTGTGTCGAGCAGCAGAAAAGTTGTAGCGTGACGTATTTTATATCATTTGCATTAAGTGACGTCGCACGTGCCGCCATGTGACGATGCTGAACCGATATATCGTGCAGCCCTATTTGGAAGTTGGCATCACAGCTCATGGTCAGCCACTGTACGGCACTCCTGAAGCAGAGAGGGTTAAGGGCCCTGTTCAAGGGCCAACCAGGATTCTGAGCCACAACCTTCCATTCGATAGCCCAAACCTTTACCCACTGGGCCAGGGGTGCCCATTTGAAATACACTATATTGCCGAAAGTATTCGCTCGCCTGCCTTCACACGCATATGAACTTGAGTGACGTCCCATTCTTAATCCATAGGGTTTAATATGATATGATATGAATATGTGTGTGCGGAACAGCGTCTCTGCAGCATTCCTGCCCGAATCGAAGCGTTTTTGGTTCACAAACCGTGCAAAACTGGCGCAGACTGGCTACTGATGAATGAAAACCTGCTAGACTAGCGGTGCTTTAGGCGGGGTGAGGCGTAGCTCTGGTAACAAAACGCAAATTAAAGAAACAGTGGCGGCATTTCACGTCGATCACGTCGACCTGGTCGAATGAGGCGCGATGTACCAGCATGCACTGCGATCGACGTATTGGGCACCCCTGCACTAGGCTACCGCTGTCCTTGTTAAGAGTTGTGGACCTTAATTTCTGTAAAGCTGCTTTAAGACAGTAATTCATTATGAAAAGCGTCACAAATAGAAACCACACAGGAGCACGATGGAATAGTCAATCCTTTATTAGATTCAGAAACTCAACAATGGAACGAAGCCTTTTGCTGGAGATTTACATGGAATTAGAACTCTATGTTACCGCGGTTTTTTTAATGTTTGGTTTTGGTGGCACCGAGGCGGCGAGGTGATGAACACGGGTCGAGAGATGAAGGGACTGAAATAAACGACGGGAAGGGACGAGAATCGAACGCGGAAGTCAGAACTCGGTGCTTCAAACTGGGATCCTCCACTGGGAGGGCGCGGCGCTTCCGACACACCATTAAAAAAAACAAAAAAAAAACAAAACCCATGAAGAGATGATTAAATCTAATATACTGATCCAATCTCACACACAAACGACACATGTAGATACATCAGGGTCTCCCAACATCCCATACTAACACTCAACGCTCCCAAGAGATTTATTCTAGACGACTGACATGAACACACACTCACTCACACGTCAAAAGAAAATAATGAACTTTTTTTTTTTTTGAGTTTTGAGCAAGGCTGTGATGTCCAATTACTACAATATTACTCGTCTTAACGAGCGTATCGATCGATAAGCTTCACGAGGTCTCTTATTTAGCCGTATAGACCGAAAACAACAACAATAACTCATTAATAATGTTTTATAATCACAGTTTTAAATATGAGTACCGTCTGTTCAGGTTTAATAATAAACGTAGCTGAGTGTTTTATTGACCAATCTCCTGCATTAACCCGCTGCACCCACCAGGAGGCGCCCTCACTAAACAAATCCAGGCTACAGGCGTCCCAAAACTAATGAAACCATCCAAGAGTTCATATTTATTCTTGAATAAACAAGCACTAGGGTTAAACGCACTTAATACCCCCCCCCCTGTATATCAGCCAAGACGTGTCGCGCTGGTTTACGCTTCATTCTGGACGGGGTTCCAACCCCTAAAGATTCTCGACACGAAGCGGGGTGAGAAAACGGAACCGTCCCAATTTTAACAGAGCACAAACTTAGGCTGGTAGTGAGGTGGTAGTGTTCTTCCCTTTAAGGGTCTAAACGACGATGCGCGGGTGCTCGAACGCGGCCGGGTCTGGTGTGCCACAAGTACCCCCCTCGACACAGGGGACAGGACGTTCTGATAAAGCACGTAGTTGGCTGTGACCTCCTGGACCCTGGCGGTGCTGTCGACCTGGCCGGGTGTCCACAAAGGCACAATCGGCTATGAAATTCCAACCACCTTCGAATGAAGCTCTAACCAGGCGAGAACGCTCGATTAATGCGCCGGTGCTGGATCACTGCAGTCTTTGACTTGGGGAAGGGGGGCGTCCCGATTCGTCCCAATGTAAGTGTTGTTATAAAACCGATACTGATCCAGCACCTTCGAATGAAGCATAAACCAGACTCAAACGCTCGATTAATGCGCCGGTGCTGGATCAGAACCAGCCTCAAACGCTCCACTAATGCGCCGGTGCTGGATCATTGGTGTAAATGTGCAGTCTTTGACTTTAGGGGCGTCCCGATTTAAATGTCTTTATAAAACCGATACTGATCCAGCACCTTCGAATGAAGCATGAACCAGACTTAAACACTCGATTAATGCGCCGGTGCTGGATCATTGCAGTCTTTGACTTGGGGAAGGGGGGCGCCCCGATTCGTCCCAATGTAAGTGTTGTTATAAAACCGATACTGATCCAGCACCCTTGAATGAAGCATAAACCAGACTCAAACGCTCGATTAATGCGCCGGTGCTGGATCAGAACCAGACTCAAACGCTCCACTAATGCGCCGGTGCTGGATCACTGGTGTAAGTGTGCAGTCTTTGACTTTAGGGAAGGGGTGCGTCCCGATTCATCCCGATTCAAGGGTCGTTATAAAACCGATACTGATCCAGCACGTCAAGACGGTTGGAAATGAAGCGTGAACCAGGCTTAAAAACTCCACTAATGCGCCGATGCTGGATCATTGGTATAAACGTGCAGGGCTGTCCGATATTTAAGTGTAATTATTGATGGTGAATGGGCGACTCATGAGGGTCTCGCTTGGTTTGGATTCTGCACTGGGATGTAGGAACTGGAACCTCACCCCCATACTAAAGCGTTCACTAATTTAGGGGTGGAGCGGCTCAGACGGCAGGTATCAGACAGTCGTGGTATAACGAGCTGGTGACTGTAGTGATAAATATTAGCATTATAATCAAAATATCTACTTATTTTACACACACACACACACGCACCTACCAAAGCGCAATCCTGGACTTCTCTTATAATGCAAAAATAAACGTGTCACTGCAAAACAGCCAATCGGAATCAGAGACTCTTCCAGACCTAAAAAAATACATTTTTTTATATTTATATATATTTATTTATATTTATATATATGTACCTTCTCTTTAAAGGAAGCTGTTACGCAGGAAAAGTTGTAATACCAGAGATTTAATCATAAAAAAATAAAACAGACCAATGACGTCACTGCGAGTGGTCAAAAGTATCGGGACGCCCTTTCTGATCACCGAATCTGAGCTCTACAAAGACATGAAGAAACTCCAGCATCCTGCACAGAGCCCTGACCTCAGCACCACTCAAACTGGAGCTTCTCTCGTCTGCCAAACTGACCGAACGGGGCACAAATTCCCACACACAGACACTTCTCGGACGAGCGGCTGCTGTTGTAGCGGCGTCCGAATACTTTAGGCCGTGCGGCGTCTCCGGAAAATCAGAGCGGTCCTATCGGCCTGTCCGTGTCTGATGAAGGGGAAGAGGGAGGGTCGAACGGGTTCCCGAACGTCGATACAGGATGCGACCTCTGCTGGGGGTGGGCGATTCTCTGAGAGCGTAGTGTGGCTCTCCTCGGTCAGAGCAGGAGTGGACTGGCTCGCGAATAAAAACACGGCAGGCGTCATCGTTCTACCACATGCACAGAGTGCGAATGAAACGCGATTGTGCCGAGCCGCCACTGTTGGGCCCCTGGGTGAGGCCCTTGGGCCCCTAGACGCAGTGACATCGTTGGTCCGCTTTCTCTGAAGAAATGTTGATAGACCTCAACATTTTATTAAATAAAGTTTATTTTATTATTATTACATTAAACGTAGCCACTCGGCTTTATCTATTCTGTCCAGGCTACACGATCAGCCGAAAGTATGTGGACGCCACTGCTAACTCCCCCCACAGACACCTTTCAGCTCCGTATTAATGCAGACGGCTCTGGAATGAGACGTGGTCCAGATACTTTTGATCGCGTCGAACCTAGTGTTAAAAAACGTGGGGAAGATTAAGGACGCAAAATCCACCAGAGAGATGACCGGACCATCGGTCACTCGGTTCCGTCTTGGTGTCCTAGTCCGGGGGGGCACTGGGGTGGCACCAGGGCCGAGATCTCAAGCTAGAGCTGTGCTATCAGCCGGTCGGGCGCCTACAGAGATTGGCCGAGTGTCTGTAGAAGGAGGGTCGATCACTGGTGCTTGTGAGACCACGCCCCTGCCAGGGGAAAAGAAGTGGCTAGCTACATGCACAGCCTCGGCCCTCCACCAATCAGCCAAGACCGGAATAAACAAAAAATGAAACTAGTAACTATTAACTATAACTAGTTCTGTACACGTATAGACTTCTTTAAAAAATAAATAATTATAATAATTATATAGATTTATATCTTTTTTTTTATTTTTTAAACATGAGCATCGACAGTCTGAACTCAAAACTCTTCTCACCTCGGAAACGTTCAGAAATAAAACCAGTTTTCTGAATCACGAAGCTCGAACATTTTCCAGCACACAAACCGAGCGTCCAGGCGGGCGAGAGAAGTTCCTCCGATTATTATTTATTTCTATTTTTATCATTTTAAACCCATTTTATTTTATTATTAATAATACAAAACATTTCCGCACTGAAGCAAAAGACGCTTTCGTCCCCGTTTCCACCAGAACTGGTTCAGTTCTCTCATTGCTATGAGCCGGTCGGGCGCCCACACAGAGACACGACTATAGCGGTGGCTGTGTCTGTAGGGGGAGGGACGACGGCTGAAACAGGGTTCCTCGTCGCTGGTGCAAGTGCGACCTCTGCTGGCTGGTCGAGGCGAGACCACGCCCCCAGCGGGTAAAATGAGGGACAGTCTCAGCCCTTCACAGAACCACAATCTGACTCATAAGAACTCAAACTGTGCTATCGGAACCACAATCTGACTCATCGGAACCACAATCTGATTCATCAGAACTCCAACTGTGCTAACAGAAACAGAATCTGACTCGTCAGAACCAGAATCTGACTCATCAGAACAACCGTGCCATCAGAAACAGAATCTGACTCATCATAACCAGAATCTGACTCATCAGAACATCTGTGCCATCAGAACCAGAATCTGACTCATCAGAACATCTGTGCCATCAGAACCAGAATCTGACTCATCAGAACATCTGTGCCATCAGAAACAGAATCTGACTCATCAGAACCAGAATCTGACTCATCAGAACATCTGTGCCATCAGAACCAGAATCTGACTCATCAGAACATCTGTGCCATCAGAACCAGAATCTGACTCATCAGAACATCTGTGCCATCAGAACCAGAATCTGACTCATCAGAACTCAAACTGTGCTATCGGAAGTAGAATCTGACTCATCAGAACTCCAACTGTGCTAACAGAAACATAATCTGACTCATCAGAACCTGACTCATCAGAACCTGACTCATCAGAACCTGACTCATCAGAACCTGACTCTGACTCATCAGAATTTAAACTGTGTAAACTGTGCTAATGGAACAACAGTCTGACTCATCAGAACCTGACTCTGACTCGTCAGAACTCAAACTGTGCCATCAGAACCCCAATCTGACTCATCAGAGACATGACTATAGCGGTGGCTGTAGGGGGAGGGACGACGGCTGAAACAGGGTTCCTCGTCGCCGGTGCAAGTGCGACCTCTGCTGGCTGGTCGAGGTAAGACCACGCCCCCAGCAGGTAAAATGAGGGACAGCCTCAGCCCTCCACGATCGGGGTGGGGGTGGCAGCGACGACCAAAGAAAGAAGAGGAGAAGAACGCTCCATAAAGAATTATTAATTATCAAAAACTATATTTAATTTCTAAACACACATCCTGTAATCGCGGCGTTCATTTATTTCAATGTTTTGCTCCCTTGGGGGGGAAAACGCTCCGTCAGACGAATCAAACGACTTCCTATTTTAACCTCAGCGTAAAATGGGAGAGCGTGAAGCGCTCGTCCAGGAGAAGAGGAACTGCTGGTGGAAGAGTGGTGAGCTGATGCAGTCTGGGTTGTGTTTTATTCCCCCCTCGCTAATCATCATCGTCGTAACGGTTGAGGAGTGACGCTAGCGCGACGCCAGGGCGTAAAAAAACAGACAGAAAAGAAACTTCGAGGGGCTTCGAAAGGAAACGCTCATCACCGACACACACACACACACACACACACACACACACACACTTCAAACTGATGGATAATGATAAACAGACCCTCACTCAGATAATCCACTCGCCCTCCGCTCACTCGGCTGTGACTATAGAGGGCGGGGCCCGCTGGAGGGCGGGGCCGGGGTAAAGAAAAAAAAAAAAAAACACAAATAAAGATGTGAGGTCAGGTGAAGAGGTCTGCTGTACTGAGTGATGAAGATCCTCCTCCTCCTCCTCTGGGTTGAATGTAAAGATCAGGTTCCTCTGCGCTGAGCAGTGAGTTCATATGTTACTGCTCTCTGTAAACATATAAACAAAAACATCATCATCACATCAGCTTACAGCTTTCAGTTTCAAACACTCAGGATGAATCAGGATGTCGACTGTGAGCCCACCTGCACCCTTCTAAACTCTCGTGGACTTAAGTGGTCATTATATAAAGAGGATGTTCTAGCTGTAAGAGGGTAAACTATTAATGCCTTAACTGAAGGAAAAATACACTCAAGAAGATTGCCAGGTGTCCACATACTTTTGTGGTGTAAAAAAACAGCTGTCCCACAAAATCTTTTATTGTTCATTTTTACAGAAAAAAAGAAAGAAAAAAAAAAGAAAGTAATAAGAAAGAAAAAAGAAAAAGAAAGAAAAAAATAAAGTAATAAAAAAGAAAAAAAAAATAGAAAGAAAAACAAAAAAAGAAAAAATGAGAAAATAAAGAAAAATGAAGTAAAACAAAAAAAGAAAAAAAAGAAAATAAAGAAAAACAGAAAAAATAAAACAAAAAATGAAGTAAAGAAAGAAAAAAGAAAGAAAACTAAATAAAAAGAAAAAGTAATAGAAAAAAGAAATAAAAAGAAAAAAAGAAAAAGAAACTAAGAAAAATAGTCAAAGAATATAGAGAAAAACTAGAGAAAAAGTAATAGAGAAAAAAGAAAGAAAAATAAAGTAAAAGAGAAAAAGAAAAAAAGAGAAAAAATAAAGAAAAATAAAGAGAAAAAAGAGAAAGAAAGAAAAATAAAGTAGTAAAGAAAAAATAAAGAGAAATAAAGAGAAAAAAGAAAAAGAAAAGAAAAATAAAGTAATAAAGAGAAAAAAGAAAGAAAAAGAAAGTAATAAAGAAAGAAAAAAGAAAGAAAAAGAAAGAGAAAAAAAGAAAGAAAAAAGTAATAAAGAGAAAAAAGAAAAAAAAAGTAATAAAGAGAAAAAAGAAAAAAAGAAAAAGAAAGTAATAAAAGAAAAAGAAAGAAGAAAGAAAAAAAGGAAAGCAATAAAGAAAAAAAGAAAAAGAAAGAAAAATAAACAAAGCAAAAATGAAAGAAAGAAGGAAAGAAAAAGAAAGGGAGGAAAAGAGAAAGAAACAAAGATAGAAAAAGAAAGAGAAAAAGAAAGAAAGAACTATTACTTTAATTTATGGTCAGGGAGGATAAAAGGAAATCCTTTAAAAATAATTTAGTATTTATTTATTTGTGATATTTACTTTCTTATTAAAATCAGTTTGATGATCTGAAACCAGTAACTGAAGGTATGAAGGGGGCGAATACTTTTTACATCAGTGTAAAACAGATGAGCTTCACATGAGCATGAGCTTCTAGTCGGTCCCACAACGTGACGCCACGCCCCTTTCAAATTCATTCAACATTCAAACGGATGAAGAACCAGAAGCTCATGGTGACGTGAAGCTGGATCCTCACTGGGCGTGGTGTTCCTACCAGTGCAGCGAGATCCTGAGAACATGGAGGAACAGAAGGTGTTCTGCCACCAGCAGTCCTCCAGCTGGGTACTCGTCACACCCCCTTCTCCAAAACTCAACAGGGGAAACTGCAGAGGAACACATCACACAGGAGTCGTCCGTTAGAGAAGCTCAGATCTTTGTTTCTACAGAACTAGAAGAACCTTCAGCAGCGTTAAACATCTACAGGAAGAGTTGTAGCCTGGGACCAAAGTTTTAATAGAAACTTTAACAACAACGCCTGACGCAAAACATCTTTCCAAAGAACGGGAGGATGCTTGGCCGTCTATTACCCTAGCCCTCCAGCCCAAGATCTGGGTGGTACTCCTGGTGGTTCTCCATGCCACACAGGGAGGATGGAGGTCCCTGCTGAGTCTGGTTCCTCTCAAAATGTCCTCCTGTAATTTAAGGGTGTTTTTCTTTGTCACTGTCGCCACTTCCCTAACAATACAACTCTTGAGTTTTAATCTTGATTGAGCAAATTGGCCAGGGGTCACATGCTGGACACTACTAGCTTTTAGTTTCAGAATTACTAGATTCCAGAGACGGGGACTCGAGTCGCACACACAGCGACTTCAGACTCGACTCGGACTCGTTTCAAATGACTCGAACTCGACTCATGACTCGCAAAAAATGACTCGTGAACAACAAGAGTCTCTAGCGTCAGCACGTGTTAACATTAGTTACGTGTTATAATTAATAAATGTTCCAGCAGCTTCCGGTGTAGTGATGAAGCGTCGCTCCCTACTCCCTACTCCCTACACACTCTGAAGTTCACTTCATTTAAACAGTAGTAAGAAATGCTGTTATTTGCATTTATTCGGTTTGCGTCACACAGATGACGTGGTAATGAAACGCTCGATCGGCTTTCTAACGACTTCCTGTTTTACTTCACCACCGGGAAAAGTTTGGAGGTTTTTAATTATAAGCACATTTACAAAATAACGGATTCTGTTCCTAATGGGACGCACGCTTATAAATGTAATAGCATCTGGAAGAACAGAAGCTCAGGTAAGCAGCGGTTATGATTGTTTTTGCTGTGTTTGGGATTTTGGCCGCCGTGCCGTGATTTATCGAGCGCTTTTGTTCTGTAATGAAAACAAAACGTATCAGTTGAAGCTTTTAACTGGAACCTTCTTGTTACAGAAATTACATTCATTTACACAATGAGGAGGAAAGTAAAGACACGAAGTAAAACGGTTAAATACACTCGCGAGAGAAGAGAACAAAAGAAAGAAAACAACTAAAAGTAATAAAAAAAGAAAAAGAAAGACAAAATAAAGTAATAAAAAAGAGAAAAAAGAAAGAAAAAAGTAAAAGAAAAGAAAACAAAAAACAATTGATTAAAATAGAAAAAAGAAAAAACAAAGAAAGAAAAAGAAAGAAAGAATGAAAAAGAAAAAATAAAGAAAAAAGGAAGAAAAAGAAAGTACAATAAATTTAAAAAGAAAGAAATATAAAGAAAAATATAAAGAAAAAATAAAGAAAAAAGAGAAGAGGAAAAACAAAGAAAAAAAGAACAAAAAGAAAAAAGAAAGAAAAAAGGAAGGAAAAGAAAGTACAATAAATTTAAAAAGAAAGAAATATAAAGAAAAATATAAAGAAAAAATAAAGAAAAAAGAGAAAAGAGGAAAAACAAAGAAAAAAAGAACAGAAAGAAAAAAGGAAGTAAAAAGAAAGAACAAAAAAACAATAACAAAAAGAAAAAAAGACTAAATACACTCGCTAATCTGTTGTTTTTTATCTGAACTTACAGATTATTTATTTATTTCTATGCTACATTTCCAATATATGTTTCGTGTAGATTATATTGACTCGGACTCTAGCCTAAAGACTCGTGACTTGACTCGGACTCGTATTTTGTGACTTGTGAACATCTCTGCTAGATGCATCAGGAACCTGCATACTTTAAAACATTTATACAACCTTAAATAAAACCCTGACTTCTTTAAAGCGATACATTTTGAAGTATTCAAGAATTTACCTCATGCAAATCTTCAACCACGTCATACGATTTCCCAAATTCCAGAAGCTGCCCCACCCCTGCACACCGGCAAGCCTCTCTTTCGGGGCAGGACTCCTCTTTCTGAAGGGTATCCGGAGGCGCCTCGACGTAAGAGCTCGCTGCCGACCCAGCCGCCGACCCAGCCGCCGACCCAGCCGTGGGCACTCCTGCGTTTTCACAGTCTAAGCAAATCTCAGGTTCCACGGAAGCTGGCAGGGAGGTGCCACCACCTTCCTGTGAATCCAGCGAGGTCTGGGCACTCTTCTCCATGCCCGACTTCTTCAACCTGGGTAGGAATTTCCCGGATTCCAGTTCGGACTTGCCGTAATAAGGACCCTCGCACTCCGCGTCCTCTTCCAGGGGCTTGAGGTCGGCCTGCGGGTCGTCGAAGACGTCCGTCTGATCGGAAACGGGAAGACTCAGTTCCTCTTTTTCGGACTCGGCGTCCGACGCGCTGCACCAACCCGGAGAAAGTTCGGAGGTGGAGATCGGGCGGAAGTGAGTCCTCGGGGATATGCGGATGGCCCGGTACTGGGTGTGGTTGATGCCGTAAAACCGTGGGCTGAAGGGCTCGGCGTCCGAATCGGAGCACAAGATGGACTTGGGCTTGAATCCTGGACTGAACGAGGCCATGTCCTCGGGTTCGAATGAGCACTCGACATGCAAGACTTGGGAGAAAGGGTTGTTCAGGTCCAAGGACGAGAACGTATAATCGAGTCCCTGCTCGTCCCCGCGGTAGCCGCCACAAGATCCGAGTAAATCTTCATGGAAGATAAAAGAAAACCCCCGGTTCAGTCCTTCCCCGGCTCCTTTGGCAGCTTGGCCGTTCTGCCCAAACGATACCAAAGGTCTCCACAATGGTTTGTGGCCGGGAGCGAAGCAACTAGCCGTGTTCATGAACACATCCGTGCCTGCGATGGTGACCACATCGGACGAGGACGCCGACGCGCACTGCAGCAGATTCCCGCAGGAGTTGATGGGTGGATCCACGGTCCACTCCTTGTCACCGCTTAGGTTCTTCAGCTCCCCGTACACTCCTCCGAGAATAAACGACGTGCTCTCCTTGTCCGACTCGGCGTTCCAAGGCCTGGCGGGCGTCGCGTAGTCGCCTCCGTCGACCTTACTGACTTTTTTGGCCTCGTTCTGACCCTCCCACAAGTGATACTCGGACCTCTGCACGGCTTTCTTCTGAATGGGCTCTTTTATCTCGCTATCGCCACGGCCACACTGGTAGCCGGGCGCCTCCTCCGAAAACAAGCGATCCTCCGCTTTGTCGACGCTGTCGCGTTCCCCGATGGCCGTCCAGATATCTTTGATCATTCCTGAGCTGTAATCTTCGCTTTGTTGACCGGTGTCGTCTGGAAACGAGACCGGGTTGTACTGCTCCCCGTCGTCCTGCTCTAGAGCAATGCCGCAGATGGACTCCAGTTTAGAGACCTTGTTAGGGTTCTGACTGGACACCGCGCCTAGATTTAAATCGTCTTGCTGGTTACTTGGACCCTCCTGCAAGAAATCCAGGAACTCCTCCTCCAGGTACGAGGCCGGGATCCGAGGGATCGCGCAGCCGACGTCTTCGCCGCCGACCTGAGCCGACTCGTCCGCCTGGCCGGCGGTCTGCTCGATGTCCGAGCGCGTCTCCTCGGAGTGCGACCACGGACTGCAGGTTCTCGTCGACAGGTTCGAGCAGTGTTCGCTCTCTTCGAAGGCACTGTTTTTGGTCCAGATTAGCAAGCGAGACTGTTTGATTCCGAGCGGATCTAGAGTGCCGCTCGGATCTGCGTTCGACGCGAGGGAGTCGCCGGGAAAGGTGAAGGCGCTGAGGGGGGAGCTTTCGCATCGCAGCTCGAAGAGCGAGAAGCAGGGGTTTAGGGTCGGCGTGCTTTCGTTGGGGTCTTGGAGGTGAGGCTCGTCGAAGGCGCCGGGAAGCAAGCTCGCGTTGAACGGTACTCCCCCAAACACCGGCGAGAACCTGACTGGGGAGTCTGAACAGCTCTCTCGCTCTAGGTTCTCGGAACCGGACGATAAGCAGCACTCAGCAATCTGAGCGATGTTTTCCATGTCCTGTGTAAGGATCACGTCGTCCCCCGGAGCTCCCGCAGACTCCACCCTTATTGCACTTTCTCCCTGTAGCTCGAAGCCGTCTAGGACTATTCGACACCCTGCCTCGGGGTCTCTCGGCTCGCTGCTTTTTTGCCGAATTATGTTCAAGATGCGACTCTCTGTTACCGCGTCCGAGGCACTGGGATCCAATATGGATTGATAAATATCGACTTCATAGAAGTGAGTGAATTCGGACAGATGCTCGTCATCTAAATCTTTACAATCCTCCGGGAGAGGGCAGCTCGAGGTCCCGTTCAGTCCGGCGACCTCCTCCTCCGCGTCTTCGTCGGGCGCCTCCACGAAGTGCCCGTCCACGAAAGTACCCGCTGCGAGGTACGCCCTTTGAAAGGAAAAGTCGGCGAGGCAGATGCCTTGCACCCTCGACGGACCGTCCGTGTTCATGGGTGTCGACAGTTCGCTGGGAGAGTCTGGTTTGCTTCGGTACTTCGTCTCCAGTTTGCTCCAGCTGAAGGGGACGAAATACTCAGAGATAGGCTCAGTGTACCAAAGAGGCTCTTCCATGTATTCCTTATTGTTACCGGGTTCTTCTCCGGACTCGTTCAGGTCGGCCCAGCCGGGATCTTTACGAAGCTCCCTGAACGGCTTCTTGCCTTTCTTCGTGTAGTGCTGCTTCGACGCGCCTTCGTTTCTGCGCTCTTCCTTCTCGATGGCCTTTAGAGCCAACTTGACCTGCCCGTTGTTCCTTCCTTTCTTGCTCCTGCTGCCCACTTCGCGAGACCTGTTCCTGACCCGGGCTCCTTTCGAGGATTTGACGTCGCCCGCGTTCCCGCTGGAGCTCGACCCGCCCTCGCTGGAGCCGGAGGACCAGGAACGGGGACGGTGGCCCAGATCGGATCGGTTCCTAGTCTGCTTCTTGTTTTGAGAAGCGGGCTGTTCGCCGCAAGCCCCGGTCGCACCGGCGTGGTATCGGTTCTCCTTTTCTTTCTTGCTGCGCCGCTGCTGAGCCTTTTCGGCCGTCGAATTGGGCGCTCTGTCCCTGAAGACTTCGCCTTCGCTGGTGCAGTCTTTCGGGGAGAAGGGGTCGGCGCTTGTTTGAGGAGCAGCGGACGAGGTGCACGCTTTAGCCTTGTTCCACACGGTCATGATCTCCTGAAGACAGACGGGTTTCTCTGACAGAGGTGGAAAGGCTTCGTAGTACCTTGGAATAGAATTAAAACAAAAATGCTTATAAGACCGAGTCCGAATATTCCTTATTTTTAACGATGTGTTTTCTAAATGACGTGACGTTCTTACATTTCCACCTGGTCTTTAGAAGAAGGTGATTCAGCTAATTCAGGAGACCGAGATTCATCAGATTTCTTTGTTGCTTGCTTTTCTTTTTCTGAAAATGTACCACAGCAGCGTTTTAGCAAGGCAAAGTTTTCAGAACCGCACTCGCACAGTATCACTTCAGGTCACGCTGCATATGAGGGAGTAACGAACCTTTTTGCTTGTTCTGAATGTCCTTGAGCTTGGAGCAAAGCTCCTCAACCAAGCTTTCGATTCCGGAGTTCTAGAAGAGAAAGGTCGTGTCAGGTCAAATGTATTTTATACAGTGTTTCCAATTTTCACACTTTTTTTTTAATGGAACTATGGAATCCACAAAGGAACGAATGCACTCCATACGTAAACACATACATCAAACAGAAGAGGGCTGTCTGAATTTTCAGATGCCCTAACATGCTCCCTACTGAGGCGCCTTGACTCTAAGTGATAAACTGACTGAATAACGAGGGAGCGTCTGAGGCTTCCTTGGCGGTGAAGACATTACTAGCATTCTTAGCGGCACAGCTTTTCCCGCCGAAGATTTCGAACTTGGCGCTTTTCCACCAAAGGAACCCTGGTTCTTGAACCGGTTCTGTTCAGGTTTCTTGGAACCTTGGTGTTTTTTAGAAAACTGACCAGCGTCTCTGTACTGGTTATAAGCGCTCTATACTGGTTATAAGAACTCTGTACAGGTTATAAGGGTTCTGTACTGGTTATAAGCGCTCTGTACTGGTTATAAGAGCTCTGTACAGGTTGTAAGTGCTCTGTACTGGTTATAAGCGCTCTGTACTGGTTATAAGAGCTCTGTACAGGTTATAAGGGCTCTGTACAGGTTATAAGAGCTCTGTACAGGTTATAAGGGTTCTGTACTGGTTATAAGCGCTCTGTACTGGTTATAAGAGCTCTGTACAGGTTGTAAGGGCTCTGTACTTGTTATAAGCGCTCTATACTGGTTATAAGAGCTCTGTACAGGTTATAAGGGCTCTGTACAGGTTATAAGAACTCTGTACAGGTTATAAGGGTTCTGTACAGGTTATAAGCGCTCTATACTGGTTAAAAGCGCTCTGTACAGGTTATAAGCGCTCTGTACAGGTTATAAGTGCTCTGTACTGGTTATAAGTGCTCTGTACAGGTTATAAGTGCTCTGTACAGGTTATAAGTGCTCTGTACAGGTTATAAGCGCTCTGTACAGGTTATAAGAGCTCTGTACTAGTTATAAGTGCTCTGTACAGGTTGTAAGGGCTCTGTACTTGTTATAAGCACTCTATACTGGTTATAAGAGCTCTGTACAGGTTATAGGCGCTCTATACTGGTTATAAGAGCTCTGTACTGGTTATAAGCGCTCTTTACTGGTTAAAAGCGCTCTGTACAGGTTATAAGCGCTCTGTACAGGTTATAAGTGCTCTGTACTGGTTATAAGCGCTCTGTACTGGTTATAAGTGCTCTGTACAGGTTATAAGCGCTCTGTACAGGTTATAAGTGCTCTGTACTGGTTATAGGCGCTCTATACTGGTTATAAGAGCTCTGTACTGGTTATAGGCGCTCTATACAGGTTATAAGTGCAATGTATATATAAGTTCCCATGTGAAAGCACCCAAACCTCGACACTGACACGCCCACAGATGATGCCATGGTTCGTGCTGAAAATCCCAGTATTCTGTGGTGCCAGATTAGAACCCAGGTTCGCTGTCTGGGACCTATTTTTTTCAGTGGAAACATGCGGAACCGGTTCAACATCAAGTCCAAGAACCGGAACGGAGCCGGATCCGCGTCGGTGGAAAAGGGGTATCCGAGTTCTTTTCAAATGTAAATAAATTCTCATTCATTTTTAATTTGTATAAATGTGTACGAGTGTCATTTATTTGCAAATTCGGGCTCGTCGGTGACAATTCAGCCATTTTCGGTACACGGAGAGAAATGTTAGTTTGCATGCTAGCGGGTTATGCTGCCTCAGCCCAAGGGTTTGAATGGCCTGAGGCTAACTGTGTTAGCTTTTAGTAAGCAAAAACTCTTCTCTGGCACACTACACCACAGAAAAGTCAGTCATAACATTAAAACCACCTCCTTGTTTCTACACTCACTGTCCATGTTATCAGCTCCACTTACCATATAGAAGCACTTTGTAGTTTTTGGAAAATGGACAGTGAGCGTAGAAACAAGGAGGTGGTTTTAATGTTATGACTGATCGGTGTATGATGCAGTATGATTGCCACACACAACCATTATGATGACTTTCAGAAGAAACAGAAGTGCTGACCTCATCAGAAGCAGAACGCAGGCACTGCACGGCGGCTTGCTTCTTCATCTCCTCCAGACTCAGGTCCGTCCCTCCTTTCCTCCTGCTCTTCCCCCATTTCTTCCCGGCTCCCTTCTCCCAACCCAGGAAGATGTCGTTCTCCTGCGAGGGTACGGCATTATAACACTTCACTATACAGTGTATCACAAAAGTAAGTACACCCCTCACATTTCTGCAAATATTTCATTATATCTTTTCATGGGACAACACTATAGAAATAAAACTTGGATATAACTTAGAGTAGTCAGTGTACAGCTTGTATAGCAGTGTAGATTTACTGTCTTCTGAAAATAACTCAACACACAGCCATTAATGTCTAAATAGCTGCAACATAAGTGAGTACACCCCACAGTGAACATGTCCAAATTGTGCCCAAATGTGTCAATATTTTGTGTGACCACCATTATTATCCAGCACTGCCTTAACCCTCCTGGGCATGGAATTCACCAGAGCTGCACAGGTTGCTACTGGAATCCTCTTCCACTCCTCCGTGATGACATCACGGAGCTGGTGGATGTTAGACACCTTGAACTCCTCCACCTTCCACTTGAGGATGCGCCACAGGTGCTCAATTGGGTTTAGTCCATCACCTTTACCTTCAGCTTCCTCAGCAAGGCAGTTGTCATCTTGGAGGTTGTGTTTGGGGTCGTTATCCTGTTGGAAAACTGCCATGAGGCCCAGTTTTCGAAGGGAGGGGATCATTTGCTCATGCAGCCCAAGACCATGATGCTACCACCACCATGCTTGACTGTAGGCAAGATACAGTTGTCTTGGTACTTCTCACCAGGGCGCCGCCACACATGCTGGACACCATCTGAGCCAAACAAGTTTATCTTGGTCTCGTCAGACCACAGGGCATTCCAGTAATCCATGTTCTTGGACTGCTTGTCTTCAGCAAACTGTTTGCTGGCTTTCTTGTGCGTCAGCTTCCTTCTGGGATGACGACCATGCAGACCGAGTTGATGCAGTGTGCGGCGTATGGTCTGAGCACTGACAGGCTGACCTCCCACGTCTTCAACCTCTGCAGCAATGCTGGCAGCACTCATGTGTCTATTTTTTAAAGCCGACCTCTGGATATGACGCCGAACACGTGGACTCAACTTCTTTGGTCGACCCTGGCGAAGCCTGTTCCGAGTGGAACCTGTCCTGAAAAACCGCTGTATGACCTTGGCCACCATGCTGTAGCTCAGTTTCAGGGTGTTAGCAATCTTCTTATAGCCCAGGCCATCTTTGTGGAGAGCAACAATTCTATTTCTCACATCCTCAGAGAGTTCTTTGCCATGAGGTGCCATGTTGAATATCCAGTGGCCAGTATGAGAGAATTGTACCCAAAACACCAAATTTAACAGCCCTGCTCCCCATTTACACCTGGGACCTTGACACATGACACCAGGGAGGGACAACGACACATTTGGGCACAATTTGGACATGTTCACTGTGGGGTGTACTCACTTATGTTGCCAGCCATTTAGACATTAATGGCTGTGTGTTGAGTTATTTTCAGAAGACAGTAAATCTACACTGCTATACAAGTTGTACACTGACTACTCTAAGTTATATCCAAGTTTTATTTCTATAGTGTTGTCCCATGAAAAGATATAATGAAATATTTGCAGAAATGTGAGGGGTGTACTTACTTTTGTGATACACTATAAGCTCACACACAGGGGGTGAAATGCAGCGATATCTAGTCGACAGAATCGATTATCGAAAATCGTCGGCATTATTTATGAAGTTATTCTGTACCAAAACAGCGGAGCTCCTCACCATGTAGCAGAGATGTTCTTAAGTCACAAAATACGATTCTGAGTCGAGTCACGAGTCTTTAGGCTAGAGTCCGAGTCGAGTCACGAGTCTTTAGACTAGAGTCCGAGTCGAGTCACGGGTCTTTAGACTAGAGTCCGAGTCGAGTCACGAGTCTTTAGACTAGAGTCCGAGTCGAGTCACGAGTCTTTAGACTAGAGTCCGAGTCGAGTCACGAGTCTTTAGGCTAGAGTACAAATCGAGTCACGAGTCTTTAGGTTAGAGTACGAATCGAGTCGCGAGTCTTTAGACTAGAGTCCGAGTCGAGTCACGAGTCTTTAGGCTAGAGTCCGAGTCGAGTCACGAGTCTTCAGGCTAGAGTCCGAGTCGAGTCACGAGTCTTTAGGCTAGAGTCCGAGGCGAGTCACGGGTCTTTAGGCTAGAGTCCGAGTCGAGTCACGGGTCTTTAGACTAGAGTCCGAGTCGAGTCACGAGTCTTCAGGCTAGAGTCCGAGTCGTGTCACGAGTCTTTAAGCTAGAGTCCGAGTCGAGTCACGAGTCATTAGGCTAGAGTCCGAGTCGAGTCACGAGTCTTTAGGCTAGAGTCCGAGTCGAGTCACGAGTCTTCAGGCTAGAGTCCGAGTCGTGTCACGAGTCTTTAAGCTAGAGTCCTAGTCGAGTCACGAGTCATTAGGCTAGAGTCCGAGTCGAGTCACGAGTCTTTAGGCTAGAGTCTGTCATGTCACGAGTCATTTGTAACGAGTCCGAGTCAAATCTGAGGTTGCTGTGTGTGCGTCACAGACTCGGGTCCCCATCTCTGCGATGTAGCAGTTGTAGCCTAGTGGTCATGGCACTCGACTAGTAATCGAAAGGTCGTTGGTTTAAGCCCCACCAATGCCAGGCTGCCACCGTTGGGCCCTTAAGCAAGACCATTAAATGTACATAAAATGTTAATTAAATGTAAAAAAACGTATCAAAGTGACTTTAAGGGCCCAACAGTGGCAACCTAGCGGTGGCGGGGCTTGAACCAGTGACCTACCGATTACTAGTCTTGTACCTTCACCGTTAGATCTATATTTTAATTCATAATGTTTTTTTTGTAGGTTACATTCATGACAATTAGGACCATAAATATGTGGACACGTGACCATGAGCTTATTGGACATCCTGTTGCAGGTCACCATGATGTAGTTGCCACCATACTGGTGCATCTTTAATCAATACCATAAGATTCAGTGTGCTGGTCAAACACTGAGCTCGGTGGCGGACTGGTACCTGGTCCTGCAGGTCGTAGTCGTAGCTGTCGTGCAGCAGGAGACTGAGGACGTATCGGGTGTAGATCATGGCGTCGATGCCGCATTTCTCCAGCTCCTGGCCCAGCCAGCTCTGCACCGGGTCCAGGCTCTGAAGAAGGGACATGTCGGACGGGGGCAGCGAGCCCAGGGACGATACGCTCTCGGGAGGAGGAGGGGCGGCGCCGGACGAATCTCCGCTCACGGGACGCATGGGGACTAGGTGGGGGCCGTTCTCGGGTGCAGGGGCATGGTCCCGGTGCGTCTCGGAGGGGCCGATGATCTGGGGGAGGGGGGGGAGGACAGGATCGGGGAGGTCGCGGGTCGTGGGCGAGGAGAGCGGCTCTAATCTTCAGGCATGGTTCGAACGGCCGATAGCTGGCGGCTTGTAGAACACGGAGCGTGCTCAGTGTCGATCCAAGACTTTCATGATGGAGGACGGCTTGCTCCAGGAATCGCCTGAAAGGGAAAAGTAGAACCGGCGTTATATTACGACCAAAAGTATGTGGACACCCGATCGTGAGCTGAATGAATCAGCCATTGTACGGCACCGCTGGAGCCGGAAGGGCCCAACAGTGGTTCATAGCCCATAGCTCTACCCACTAGGCTCCCACTGTCCATAAAGTGGCCCTTATAGTGGCTCATCAACCTTCCTTTCACGTTTCATTTTCGGAATTTAGTGGACATTTTTATCCGACGCGACTTACAGTCATGACTGAATACGATTTGAGCAATTGAGGGTTAAGGGCCTTGCTCAGGGGCCCAACAGTAGCGCATAGCAACTCACTTATTAAGCACTACAACCCAGCACGTTCACTTCGCTCACAAGATGCAGGGTTACCACTTATAGTTCCTAGAATTAAAAAGATCTCGGCTGGTGGAAGAGCACTTTCTCCCTGCCTCCATTCGGGACTCGGACAAGAAGCCGAGGGCCGCGTCCCAAATCTCATACACGAACAGAACGTAACAGGACTTAATCCGGGTACTTTTCATGCACAGTTTGATTAACACTGCGTATTCGGACACGCCCGCCGCTCCCGCGTACTGTTCGGTGTGAACGAAGCGATTTAGGACGCAGCCGAGATTTGATAGCGCGGACTGAAGAATATATATATATATATATAGAGAGAGAGAAGATATATCGAGGGGTGAACAGACGAGTGTCGTGTTGATACGCCGACTTTTCTTCATTGCAACCACCACATTTTTTTGAAGGCTCAGGCAAACACACACACACACACACACCAGATCGACCTCATCTAGGAGATACGATCCTGACAGAACCTCCTACAAACACCACAGAGCCTCCCGACTAAATATTAAAGCTTTACGTTCTGCGTGAGCTGGAGCTGAAACGTTTAGTTCTGAAAGTTGCACAAAATAGAGACTCATGTTTATGTTTTATTGTTTATTATTATTTACGCTTTAGTTTTAGGTGCCTGTTTAAATTTAAAGGTTTGTTTATTAGGATCATGTTCTTACACTTTGGTTACATTCATGACAGGAACGGTAGTTATTCATTACACAAGTTTATATCAAGCACAGTCTTGGACAATTTAGTATCTTCAATTCACCTCACTTGCACGTCTTTGGACTGTGGGAGGAAACCGGAGCACCCGGAGTAAACCCACGCAGACACGGGGAGAAAATGCAAACTCCACACAGAAAGGACCCGGACCGCCCCGCCTGGGGATCGAACCCAGGACCTTCTTGCTGTGAGGCGACAGTGCTACCCACCGAGCCACCGTGCCACCCCATTTTAAAGGTAATTTGATTAATTTTTGATGTATTTGTTTTTGCATTTCAGTAGTGTTCTCTTTAAACTAGAGATGGGACGATCGATCGGCTACGAATCGGTCTCGGACGATTTTTAATCAAAATATGCTATCGGCGGTCGGCGATATTTCCTAAAAGTAGCCGATCCGATCGTGCGATATATAAAGATCACGTTAAGTTAACGGCTCAGTGGATCGATCCAGACTTTGAGCTGCGAAGCGCCAACCATCACATCACCATTCATCAACCATCGTACAGAAACCATCGTGAAAGCTCTTACGATGTAATTTTGCTGATTGTAATATTTACTTTAAAAAGATAATTCGACCCGGTCACATCTGAGTCGATTCTATCAGCACGTTATATAAACTCCTGGTTCACTTTGGTAAATCGTAAGCGGTTCTTACTTGTGATGTAGATGAGAACAGAAAACGTTACAGAGCCAATCAGAGGCAAAAGTTTATTCATTACCAAATTCGTTAGTTCAGGATCATCTGCTGAACTTTTAGAAAACGTTTAGCTGCTTAGACGGAACGAGTCTGACTCGGTTACAGATCTGTGGTAATAGCAGTGTAATGAAGCTTTTTAATGTAAGAGAGTCACACAGAATGTTCTGTAGTAGTTGGTGTTTATTTAAAACCACGACATTTAATTAATAACAGTAAACACCGAGAGATAACCGAGAAGAGAAACTTACGCTTCACATAAAATGAATCGACTCCTGAATCACTTACATCGATACTGTGAACAGAGCGTCTCTCTTAAAGGCACACACACACACACACACACACACACACACACACACACACGCCGGTGCTTCGGTCGCCGGTTTATCTTCACTGTTCGTCCTGTTTTTAAGGTTTTTTCAGACTGAACTGTATCACATCTAACCTGCGTGTGTGTGTGTGTGTGTGTGTGTGTGTGGTCAGTTAGACTAATGAGATCTGTCTCACGTGGGTGAAAAATGAATCGCTTTAGTTTTAGAAGTAAAAACATCTCGCAATGCCGCCACCCCCCCGGGTCAGTGTTGGGAAAGTAAGGGGTTAATGTTTTGAAGACACATTGCATTATGGGTACTGTATTGCATGTTGTTGTGGTCGCTGCACGTGAAACTTTCCCCTCTCGCTCCTTCACTCTGTTTATATTTATTTTCTTTTATTTAACGCGGCCACTCAGTTTTATTTTCGGCGTTATACCCAAGCGGTTATGGGCTTGTTAAGTCTGACGTCACACGTGACGTTCGGACCATTTCCGGGTCCAAACGCAAACAACTATGATATGATAAGATAAGATAAGGCTGAACCTCTGAACCTTTTTATATATATTGTAAAAGCAATATTGCACTAATTGTAATTTTCTATGTTTATTGTCATAAATATTTCCTGTTTGGTTAAATAATACTTATTTGAAGTGGAGACTTGGTATTTTAACTGTTGATAATTTTTCCTGGTAATCAATGTATGCTGTTATTCATTAGTCCTCTTTGGTTAGCCCTTAAGAGGGCAGAATTGTATTGGCTCTATATACGGAAAATATATATAAAATATACGGAAAGAAAGAGGACGCGGAGCAATAGATTTTTTACCGTAGTTTTGTTTGTTATACGCCAATTGCGAACATATTGAGTTTTTATTTTGTTTTTATAAGAAACTTGGATTAATGGATAAGCCAATTTAAGAAGAAAGTTAAAATAAATAATGTTTGTGGAAAACTTATGGAACTCTGTGTCGCTGTCATTGGAAATTGGGTTTACAAACACGAGTCATAAACTTCTAGTCCTTCTCAATAGCGATCTGGACGAGAAAAGGTCTTTTATATATATATATATAGACAAGATGTGCAGTACACTAGTTCATGTCATTATTTAATTTCATGTCAACTCATCAAGAGGTAAGCGGTCATATTTTTTATTCATTACATGAAAACTGACATTTCTGACTCTTTGGTTTTACTTTTAATCAGTAAAGCTTATAGCTTATAAAAATCAAAAATCCAGGATATCACATGTAAATTATATGAACATATTACATGTAAATTAAAAACAGCTCGAAACACGTGTAATGAATATACAATTTGACAGTTTACATTAAATTATGAACAAAAATATTACTTCATGATATCTAATTGCAAGAAAAGCGGTAGAAAGACAGTTGGGTAGTTTTTTTCCGACTGGGACACAGCACTGTGGTATATTGAAAATACGAGGGGTCTCAGCCAACTTGGACCCGGATGTGACGTTTCATAAGGTCGACACGTCACGACTTAACAAGCGGATAGGGAACACAGAGTGCTTCGAGTGAATCCTGCTTTTGACTCGTCTCTGCAGTGAAAAATGAACTGAAGGTTGGGTATTACCCCAGAACGGGTGGAAAGTAAAACACAGGTTGAACAAGGTTGGTAGGTACAAACTACGCAAAACAATTTTGAATGAAGCCCATTTTGGCTGAAAACCCCCGAATTTGGCAACCAGGCGTATAGCGCCGTTGACGTTCAACAAGGCGAGGTGGATGGCGCCAGAAATTTTGAATCGGTTATTAACTGTACGTGTGGTGAATCGTTTCATCCCAAGTTATAACTTCTAGTTCAATTTAATTTGCGTATGTATGATGTGTGTAAATCCTATTTATTCAAATGTATTCAAATTCTGGGTCCCTGCTGAGTTCTGGTTCCTCTCAAGGTGCCTTCCTGTATTTTTAAGGGAGTTTTTCCTGCCACCGTCGCCCTCGGCTTGCTCGACGGGAGGTTTTCGGTCTGTCGGTCCTGGATTCTGCTTTTTTGACACGATGTCTATCGTATAAAGTGCTATTCGAACAGATTTGACTTGACTTGGTTTTAATCGGCAACCTTCTGATTACAAGTCCGGATTCTTACCACTGAGCTTCCCGTACCCGGAGGTGTGTAAGAGGCCCTGAAATTTGGGTAAAACGTAAATTGAATGTACATAATGTATCATAGTGTCTTGAAGTACTGTGACAGTATACAGTCTAGGAAAATGAGGGTTAAGGGCCTTGCTCGAGGGCCCAACAGTTGCAACATGGCAGTGGTGAGGCTTTTCCATTTTGAGGAACTAAGGGGTTACACCTCTGTTATTTTCAGCTTCTCGTTAGCGTGTGGTTTTACTTCCTGTATGTAAATGGACGTCCAGGCGGCTCGGACGTTCGGCGGCCGTGGCCCGGATTAACACGGAGCCTCGTTCATGGTGGCTGAACGGAACGGTTCAGCAGATGAAACCATCGCGGCGGCGGGTTATTCATAGATGGCGTGTTCGAAGATTCATCGTGCTGGCATGTCAGTAAACCCGTCCCGCGTCCCGCGTTACTCGGCTACCGGGAATGCCGCTCGGTCGCTCGGTCACGTGCTTTTCCTCGTGATAGACAAATTCCTGTAGAGCGTTTTAATGTCATGAGCAGCTAACCGGTTATTCTGGTTTAGATCAGCTAGTTCGCCCAGGGACAGAATACTGATCGATATTTCAGTCGTGGACACACGTGGATTAACACGTCGCGAAGAAAAGAACCTTAGACGTTTGAGCGGAACACGATGAGCAATTGAGGGTTAAGGGCCGTGCTCAGGGACCCAACAGTGGCAACCTGGTGGTGGTGGTGGGGCATGAACCGGCAGCCTTCTGATTACTAGTCAAGTACCTTAACCCAGTGTTTCTCAACCCTGTTTCAGTCACGGCACCCTTTAAAAGTACGCAAGATCTCAAGTCACCCCGGACTGCTAACACACACCATACGGTGTCGTTTAGGGAGGGAGGGGTGGACGTGACGTACTTTCAATGGGATGATGCACACAATCGCCCTACTGGCAGGGACGGACGAGAGGCAGACGCGGAGCTCCTGGTCCGGAGCCCTCGGTCGCTCCCTGTACTTGTTCTTGATGCAAGTTGGGCTCGAAAAGCTCAGACTCCACAGAATCGAACGAGGCGTCCACAATTTCGGCGGCGTATTCACGGGGCGGCACGGTGGGTAGCACTGTGACCTTACGGCGGGAAGGTCCTGGGTTTGCACGTTTTCCCCGTGTCTGTGTGGGTTTCCTCCGGGTGCTCCGGTTTCCTCCCACAGCCTTGATAACATGCAGCCAGGTTGATTGGAGATACTGAATTGCCCTATAGGTACCGATAGAACGCATTAACCGGCGCATCGTAGTGCCGGTCCCGAGCCCCGGATAAACAGGGAGGGTCGTGTCGGGAAGGGCGTCCGGGAGCAGCCGAGGAAATGGACTACACGGCGCATTCACGTCTGCCTCATGACTCCCACACCAGGCCTGCTGGCTGTCCTCTTCCTCTTTTACCTTCACCTCTTCTGAGAAGTGTTGTTTAATTAATCGGTTCTTCTCATAATGCGCTTTCCCACCGAAAGAACCCTGGTTCTGGTTCTTGAACCGGTTCTGTTCGGGTTTCTTCAAACCTGGGTGTTTTGTAGAGAACCGACGCGCGTTTCCGCCAGTTTTTGGGAACCAAGCCTGCGCCATAACCGATGGGCGTTACATAACGATGTAACCGATATAACCGATTTGCTCGGCGCTCGAAAGTTCCACGATACGAACAAACATCTGTGTGAAACGACCATCAAACCCAGTCTAACAGCTCCACATGTGTCTCTAAAAAAGACTGGTATACATCCAATTCATGCAGGATGCTCATGCCACACTACACCATCCATCACTAACTGGAATCGCAGGCGAGCTTCTCTGCTCTCCCGGACTACGTTTAATCCAAAAATGCACGTCGACGAGTAGCGAGCGCTCGAAGTTTGTGCGCTGATGTGCAAGAGAGAAAAAATAAATGAATCTGAGTGG
Organism: Trichomycterus rosablanca; assembly: GCF_030014385.1. Classification (NCBI taxonomy): domain Eukaryota; kingdom Metazoa; phylum Chordata; class Actinopteri; order Siluriformes; family Trichomycteridae; genus Trichomycterus; species Trichomycterus rosablanca. The sequence continues at coordinate 54,451,359 of NC_085991.1, read as the reverse complement.
ATTTGGCAACACGACCAGCTTGGATTGTTCTATAGTGAGTTGGAGGTTAATAAATATTGGTTGCAATGCAGCGTGGGTGTTTTGTAGAGAACGATCAGGTCACTAATACTGTAAAACGTGTGTGTGTGCTGATGTATTCTGATATAAACTATATTATCCCCCTGTACCACCTGTTTACACTCCTCCATGTGTTTCCCCTCACTCCGTATCCTGCGTTCTCATTGGCTGTTCGACACAGCACTCATTGCCAGTCGGGCGACTCAGATTCAGATATCTGACGTGCTAGATATCTCTCTCTGTTCGGTCCGAGTATAGGGCTGAAACGATTCCTCGAGTAAATCGATTACTAAAAATCATCGATTCAAATTTTTTGCATCGAGGAATCGTTTAATCCGCACGACCGTATACAGCTCACGGTGTTTCACACGGACGACTTTCACTTTTGCGCAGCGTGTTTAACGCCGCGTGCAGGCGACGTGAAGAATCTGAGGGCCGCGTCCCAAATATCTCAAACATAAACAGAACTTAACAGGACTTCATCCGGGTTCTTTTTTGCGGACAGTTTAATGAACGCCGCGTATCCGGACACGTCCGCCGCTCCTGCGGACCGAACGTGTCGGTTTAGGACGCGGCCGAGATTTGATAGCGCGGACTGCAAAATATAGAGAGAAAATAGCGAACAGGAGGAGACTGGACAGAGAAAACCACAGAAAGTTTGAGATCATTTTAAGCTGATAAAACTAAAACTCAGTAGAACATCCACACCATCAGAGCATCGTGTTTACTTTACTCATGTTTACTGACTTTACTTCCTTTCAACCACCACAGGCTTTTATGAAGATTTAGGCAACACACACACACACACACACACACACACACACACACACACACACACACACACACACACACACACACACACACACACACACACCAGATCTACCTCATCTAGAGACACAATCCTGACAGATTTTTATCCCCCTACAAACACCACAAAACCTCCCAACAAAATATTAAAGCTTTATGTTCTGTGTGAGCTGTAGCTGAAACTTTGAGTTTTGAAAGTTGCACAAATTACAGGCTTACGTTCATGTATTTTGGTTTATTATTATTTATGACTTGATGACGTGATGTTTCAGGTTGCCTGTTTACATTTTAAAAGTAAATTGACTTATTTTTGCATTTAAAAAATGTTAAACTGTCCTGTATGCAAGGAATACAAATGTACAGTTTGGTTTAAGAAACACGTCTTATTTAATCTAATATGTATTTGTTTTTGCTCTTTGTTAAAGCAAAAGTATTTCTTATCCGATGACTCGATTAATCGCTGGAATAATCCATAGAATACTCGATTACAAAAATAATCGATAGTTGCAGCCCTAGTTGAGTAGTTCACACACGGCGATCGAGAGCCGGGCAATCAGGGCAAAAATCGTGTCGTGTGAACCGGGCATCACAGTTTGCTTTTATTATAGTGCTTCTAAGCCGCCGTCCAAACCTCCTGTAGACATTTCGTTAGAGTCTGGATCGTGATGCGACCAGCCGTCTGAAATCTGGCAACCGAAAGGCAAATTAAATACGTAAGCTGGAGCCTATCGCAGCTTTTCAGTGGGCGCAAGGCACACAGTAACACCCTGGACGGGGCGCCAGTCCATCACACACACAGGCATACATATATAACATCGGAGGGCATTAGGGCTGCGAAGTAAACAAACTGTCAACAAAACACCTTTAAAAAATAGAGACAGTTTTACAGGGTGGATATGTACATTTACATTTTCAGCATTCAGTGGACGCTTTTATCCAAAGCGACTTACAGCACTGTGACAGTAAATTGTCTACGCAATTGAGGGTTAAGGGCCTTGCTCAAGGGCCCAACAGTAGCAACCTGGCAGTGGTGTGATTTGAACCAGCGACCTTTTGATTACCAGTCCAGTACCTTAACCCCTAGGCTATAACTGCCCAATAATATAACATATTGGTATAAATATACAAACTTTGCTGAACATAGAGCCGGATGGCTGTGTCTCAATCCACACAAAAGGTGTACAGGATGGTATTTGGGACACAGCAGATATATACAGTGTATCACAAAAGTGAGTACACCCCTCACATTTCTGCAAATATTTCATTATATCTTTTCATGGGACAACACTATAGACATGAAACTTGGATATAACTTAGAGTAGTCAGTGTACAGCTTGTATAGCAGTGTAGATTTACTGTCTTCTGAAAATAACTCAACACACAGCCATTAATGTCTAAATAGCTGCAACATAAGTGAGTACACCCCACAGTGAACATGTCCAAATTGTGCCCAAATGTGTCGTTGTCCCTCCCTGGTGTCGTGTGTCAAGGTCCCAGGTGTAAATGGGGAGCAGGGCTGTTAAATTTGGTGTTTTGGGTACAATTCTCTCATACTGGCCACTGGATATTCAACATGGCACCTCATGGCATAGAACTCTCTGAGGATGTGAGAAATAGAATTGTTGCTCTCCACAAAGATGGCCTGGGCTATAAGAAGATTGCTAACACCCTGAAACTGAGCTACAGCATGGTGGCCAAGGTCATACAGCGGTTTTCCAGGACAGGTTCCACTCGGAACAGGCTTCGCCAGGGTCGACCAAAGAAGTTGAGTCCACGTGTTCGGCGTCATATCCAGAGGTTGGCTTTAAAAAATAGACACATGAGTGCCGCCAGCATTGCTGCAGAGGTTGAAGACGTGGGAGGTCAGCCTGTCAGTGCTCAGACCATACGCGGCACACTGCATCAACTCGGTCTGCATGGTCGTCATCCCAGAAGGAAGCTGACGCACAAGAAAGCCCGCAAACAGTTTGCTGAAGACAAGCAGTCCAAGAACATGGATTACTGGAATGCCCTGTGGTCTGACGAGACCAAGATAAACTTGTTTGGCTCAGATGGTGTCCAGCATGTGTGGCGGCGCCCTGGTGAGAAGTACCAAGACAACTGTATCTTGCCTACAGTCAAGCATGGTGGTGGTAGCATCATGGTCTTGGGCTGCATGAGTGTTGCTGGCACTGGGGAGCTGCAGTTCATTGAGGGAAACATGAATTCCAACATGTACTATGACATTCTGAAACAGAGCATGATCCCCTCCCTTCGAAAACTGGGCCTCATGGCAGTTTTCCAACAGGATAATGACCCCAAACACAACCTCCAAGATGACAACTGCCTTGCTGAGGAAGCTGAAGGTAAAGGTGATGGACTAAACCCAATTGAGCACCTGTGGCGCATCCTCGAGTGGAAGGTGGAGGAGTTCAAGGTGTCTAACATCCACCAGCTCCGTGATGTCATCATGGAGGAGTGGAAGAGGATTCCAGTAGCAACCTGTGCAGCTCTGGTGAATTCCATGCCCAGGAGGGTTAAGGCAGTGCTGGATAATAATGGTGGTCACACAAAATATTGACACTTTGGGCACAATTTGGACATGTTCACTGTGGGGTGTACTCACTTATGTTGCAGCTATTTAGACATTAATGGCTGTGTGTTGAGTTATTTTCAAAAGACATTAAATCTACACTGCTATACAAGTTGTACACTGACTACTCTAACTTATATCCAAGTTTTATTTCTATAGTGTTGTCCCATGAAAAGATATAATAAAATATTTGCAGAAATGTGAGGGGTGTACTCACTTTTGTGATACACTGTATATCATATGAACGTGATTCTTATTATTAGTTTCAACTGTTTTATATTCATGTTCTCGGTTTATTTTCATCAGCCCACTCCTAATACGTGTTTAATAAATGACTAGCTTTATTAATAATAATGTAGAGAAGTTATATTGTGTGTAAATATAGATTATAATGTCGTAAAGTCAATGCAGACTTCATTAGTGTCACCTTAGCTATGTGTACATTACAGCACAGACCTATTCACTAACATTCAGCTCTAATTTTGTATTAATCATCATCATTGTTAATAGTAAAAGTAATAACATTCATAGTATTACACATATGAGTAGTGACAGTACTTCTAGCGTTGCTATTATTACTATTATTACTGTTGTTATGCTAACCGGGGCCTATACCCTCCTCCCACCAAACCAGTAATCACACCAAGCATTTAACCCCTTAAATACTACTGTTCTAACTCTAAAACACGGTCACGATTGTAAAATAAACAACATTACACAACTGACAAGCTGACTCCGTGCGTCAAATGTCAGTTCATTTACACAACACGGCTGAGCGCCGTAAGCTAAGCTAGCCTATGCTAAGCTATGCTATGCTAACGTCAGTGACGTTTGTATTCAACGCACAACTTTAAAAAACATATGAGCTCCGTCTGGGTCACACGTTACACGCGTTAACTAATTAATAAAGCACAAAGAGCGAGCAGTTTCAGACTGAGAAATGTTTAAAGATTTTAATAAATCCTACCTGTCGTTTGTTGAGCGAAAGCAGGAGAAGCGGTAACTTCTCTCCCGCTGCCGGCCGCTCCGCAGCTATGTTTTTATCCCGTGACCGTCTGGCTAGCAACAGCGGCCATTCTGGATCGACATGGTGCCGCGGGCAAACTCGCACATCGACGATAGATTGGAGCCAAGATGGCGGCTGAAGATAGACTAGTTTCACTAGCGCTGCTTGCCCAGCCGTCTCCAAGGCAACAAGACGAACGGCGACCGCCCTAGTTCATGACAGGCTTAATCCCTCCGCGCCCGATTGCATCAGTAGATTAAGTAGTCCCTGTGTGTGAGAATGTCATACGTTTTCTTATTTAGTTTACTGTTTAATTAATTAAAACAATTATATATGATCAAAAGTATGTGGACACCCCTCCTTAACTTATAATTTTAGTGTTTCAATCACACTTAAAATCACTGTGACCCCAAGTAATAAAACAGTCATCGAATGAATTAATAAATAAATAAATTAGTTAATTAATTAAATTATTTAAATGCTATGAACTTGGGAGAGTTTGGGAAGGGCACGTTCCTGTCCCAGCTAGACACTCCTGTGTACAAAGTATTGCCCCATTCTACTGTGCATTACCCTGTGGTATGGTATGTTTTTAAATCTGTGATCCCACCTTAACACGCGTACCGTACTGTGCGTAATGTGCTAATGTCAGTTTACAAGACGCCAGAGATGTTCACAAGTCACAAAATACGAGTCAGAGTCAAGTCAATATAATAAACACAAAACATATATTATAAATGTAGAGTAGAAATAAAGAAATAATCTGTAAGTTCAGATAAAAACAACAACAGATTAGCGAGTGTATTTAGCCGTTTTACTTCGTGTCTTTACTTTCCTCCTCATTGTGTAAATGAATGTAATTTCTGTAACAAGAAGGTTCCAGTTAAAAGCTTCAACTGATACGTTTTGTTTTCATTACAGAACAAAAGCGCTCGATAAATCACGGCACAGCGGCCAAAATCCCAAACACGGCAAAAACAATCATAACCGCTGCTTACCTGAGCTTCTGTTCTTCCAGATGCTATTACATTTATAAGCGTGCGTCCCATTAGGAACAGAATCCGTTATTTTGTAAACGTGCTTATAATTAAAAACCTCAAACTTTTCCCGGTGGTGAAGTAAAACAGGAAGTGGTTAGAAAGCCGATCGAGTGTTTCATTACCGCGTCATCTGTGTGACGCAAACTGAATAAATGCAAATAACAGCATTTCTTACTAACAATTACAATCAGAAGCTCTGATTGGTTCAGAAAGCGTCTTTCAACCATCAGCACCGATTCTGTAGGAGCGTTCCATTCACCCCAGTTGTTACTGTGAAGTGCACTACGTAGGGTATTCCACCATTTTAAGTGAGATTCAGATCCAAAGGTAACGAAAATGTTCAAATGAAGTGAACTTCAAACTGTGTAGGGAGTAGGGAGCGACGCTTCATCACTACACCAGAAGCTGGCTGGAACATTTACACATTGCGTGTGTTGTGGGTTAAGACAGCCGAAGCGTTATTATTGTTAGAAAGCAGAAAATTTATTATAATAATTATTATATATACTGGTGCTGGTCATAAAATAAGAATATCATGAAAAAGTTGATTTATTTCAGTAATTCCATTCAAAAAGGGAAACTTGTATATTATATTTATTCATTACACACAGACTGATATATTTCAAATGTTTATTTTTTTTAATGTTGATGATTATAACTGACAACTAATGAAAACCCCAAATTCAGTATCTCAGAAAATTAGAATATTGTGACGAGGTACAATATTGAAGACACCTGGTGCCACACTCTAATCAGCTAATTAACTCAAAACACCTGCAAAGGCCTTTAAATGGTCTCTCAGTCTAGTTCTGTAGGCTACACAATCATGGGGAAGACTGCTGACTTGACAGTTGTCCAAAAGACGACCATTGACACCTCGCACAAGGAGGACAAGACACAAAAGGTCATTGCTAAAGAGGCTGGCTGTTCACAGAGCTCTGTGTCCAAGCACATTAATAGAGAGGCGAAGGGAAGGAAAAGATGTGGTAGAAAAAAGTGTACAAGCAATAGGGATAACCGCACCCTGGAGAGGATTGTGAAACAAAACCCATTCAAAAATGTGGGGGAGATTCACAAAGAGTGGACTGCAGCTGGAGTCAGTGCTTCAAGAACCACCACGCACAGACGTATGTAAGACATGGGTTTCAGCTGTCGCATTCCTTGTGTCAAGCCACTCTTGAACAAGAGACGGCGTCAGAAGCGTCTCGCCTGAGCTAAAGACAAAAAGGACTGCTGCTGAGTGGTCCAAAGTTATGTTCTCTGATGAAAGTAAATGTTGCATTACCTTTGGAAATGAAGGTCCCAGAGTCTGGAGGAAGAGAGGAGAGGCACAGAATCCACGTTGCTTGAGGTCCAGTGTAAAGTTTCCACAGTCAGTGATGGTTTGGAGTGCCATGTCATCTGCTGGGGTTGGTCCACTGTGTTTTCTGAGGTCCAAGGTCAACACAGCCGTCTACCAGGAAGTTTTAGAGCACTTCATGCTTCCTGCTGCTGACCAACTTTATGGAGATGCAGATTTCATTTTCCAACAGGACTTGGCACCTGCACACAGTGCCAAAGCTACCAGTACCTGGTTTAAGGACCATGGTATCCCTGTTCTTAACTGGCCAGCAAACTCGCCTGACCTTAACCCCATAGAAAATCTATTGTGAAGAGGAAGATGCGATACACCAGACCCAACAATTCAGAAGAGCTGAAGGCCACTATCAGAGCAACCTGGGCTCTCATAACACCTGAGCAGTGCCACAGACTGATGGACTCCATGCCACACCGCATTGCTGCAGTAATCCAGGCAAAAGGAGCCCCAACTAAGTATTGAGTTCTGTACATGCTCATACTTTTCATCTTCATACTTTTCAGTAGGCCAACATTTCTAAAAATCCTGTTTTTGTTTTGGTCTTAAGTAATATTCTAATTTTCTGAGATACTGAATTTGGGGTTTTCATTAGTTGTCAGTTATAATCATCAACATTAAAAGAAATAAACATTTGAAATATATCGGTCTGTGTGTAATGAATGAATATAATATACAAGTTTCCCTTTTTGAATGGAATTACTGATATAAATCAACTTGTTCATGATATTCTAATTGTATGACCAGCACCAGTATATATATAATTGTCGTGAGTCATTTGAAACGAGTCCGAGTCGAGTCTGAAGCCGCTGTGTGTCCCCATCTCTGTCAGACGCTGAGACCTAACCAAGCTGTTGTAACTGTAAACAATAGTGATAGCAACATCAATGCGATTTTTGGTTGTTTAGTAAAATCTCTTTAACCGATCACTCCACCTATTCAGCCTGCTTCGGTACACTTGGTCCCTGGTCGAGAAGGATAAGTACATTTAGTACAGGTACTTGGGTACAATATGGGTCAATTGGCAATGGAAGCAACCACTAAGAATGTACAGCGTGACCTTGCTCAGCCGTGGCGGATTTGGATTGCATTTTGCTTCCTCTATACTAGTGCATCTTTTCACCTGCACCAGATGGGTTCATACGGGGCTCGGTCTTGCGTACGGAGAGTCACGCAGTGATCTCCATGATCCCTCGTCTCTGTGCAGAGACGTGCAGCGCCATCGATCAGCCAGCAAGGGTCGTAATTGCATCAGTTATGAGGAATCTCCATCCAGCATCTCATCTTAACAGACGGGCCAATCATTTTCTGCAGGTAGCGGAGCTGAGATTCGAACTCATGAGCGCTACTACAAGGCTCATCTATAATCCTCCACTACGAGGACAAAGTATGTATGGAACACTGTGTGTTTATTAAGCAATAGAACACGAGAGGGAGTGTGTTATCGCGAATAACATCACGGCTGTGATTCGGTCGCAGGCACGAGCCGAAGGCGAATAACAGTTATTTGCGATAACGCACGACCTCAAGTGTTCTATTGCTTTTATACAACAGTTTTTACAAAATAAAGAAAATAAATTCCGCCAAAAAGTAGTTCCACAACAAATATAAAGTTTAACACTACAAAGCAGACATCCCAAGTTGCAAAAACTTATTTCAGGGAGGTAAGAACAACAAGAAGAAAAAGGCGAGAACCTCCGAAGAGAAAAAAAGAAATAAAAAAACCTCTCGCACACACAAAAGGATTATGGGTGAGAACAGAACTTCTAGGAGCTGCTAACTGGGCTATTAAGCTAACTGTTCGTGTTACAAACACATTAAAGTTCCCTACATAGTGCACTAGATTGTGTATCAGATCGCGGATTTATGTTCCCTACACAGTGCGCTAGATTGTATATCAGATAACGGATTTATGTTCCCTACATAGTGCACTAGATTGTGTATCAGATCGCGGATTTATGTTCCCTACATAGTGCATGAGATAGTGTATCAGATCGCGGATTTATGCTCCCTACACAGTGCACTAGATTGTATATCAGATAACGGATTTATGTTCCCTACATAGTGCACTAGATTGTGTATCAGATCGCGGATTTATGCTCCCTACACAGTGCACTAGATTGTATATCAGATAACGGATTTATGTTCCCTACATAGTGCACTAGATTGTGTATCAGATAACGGATTTATGTTCCCTACATAGTGCACTAGATTGTGTATCAGATCGCGGATTTATGTTCCCTACACAGTGCACTAGATTGTGTATCAGATAACGGATTTATGTTCCCTACATAGTGCACTAGATTGTGTATCAGATAACGGATTTAAATCGCGATCGTAAAAAAAAGGGCTGTGTCGCCTGCGTGCGCGTTGGTGTGCGCCAGCGGAGTAATACAGTTGTGGTGTGAAAAGGCCGTGCTGTTATTACGAATATCAGCACAGTTAGAACGCTTCTCAGCCAATCAGATTGTAAGGTCGGAACTAACTGTTGTATAACTGGAAATATACACTCTCAGCTCTGAGGAAGTTCCCTTCAAACTGTATACTGGAAGTTCCCTTGGGTAGTAGAGCTACAGCATCCTGTGGACGCCATGCCTCTGAAGCCCCATCTACAACCCCTCCACTGTCCTCTAGTTCTCTGATGGCCACCTGCCGGATCCTCACTTACTCTGCCACAGCTTGGTCGCCTGAAGGGCCACACTTTACCAGGGTCTACAAGTGCTTTTCACCAGCTGAAGGGCGTGGCTTTGTCACACCATTTAATGGAGGATCTGACATCTCCATCCATATCTCAGGATGTTCCAGTAGAAGGAGATGAGTTAGGCCAGTGGTCCCCATTGGTCATGACGCTGTGTGCTCCGGACCATCCAGACTGTTATCAGCAACAAGTCCAAAAGCCAGAGATTGTCATGGTATGGGGGTGTGTCAGTACCAGGGTCTGTCATGGTATGGGGGGGGGAATTTTGAACAACGCCGCCCCCCTGTACTGCTGCACATCTTAAGACGTGTTTGCAGGAAGAACGAGACAAAATAAAAGCTGAAATACTAAATGACTTGGTCTCCTCGGTGCCAAAACCTCTTTTAAGTGGTGAAAAGGAACAACAGCATTACAAAGTGGTAAATGCTTTACTGTCCCAACTTTTTTGGAATGTGTTGCAGGTCTGAAATGCAGGAATGGATGTTTATTAATAAATGAAATGAGCAGATAAAAGATGAAATATCTCAGCTTCATCCTGTCTGACATCAAATAAAAGTCAAAGTCAGTGTAAGAAACTCTGTGTTTTTATTTTATTTACAATTTCCACAATGTCCCAACTTTTTCTGATTTGGGGTTGTTATTTAATTTTGCTAATGAAATAAAATACCTCTTCGGTTTTGGTCATTTTTAGCTTCCAGACGTGACAGTCAGGTTTCACATGCAGCTGTGACCTGGTTATTGTGGATGATGGTACATCAGGGTTGACGTGATTGTGAGAGCTGCTGCTGCTTCAGCAGAAGATTAAACATCAGAAGAAACATGTGAAGCTTTGATGATCACTCAGGTTCTCAGCAGAAGATCAAAGCTGCTGGATTAGATGAAGCTGTATCATCAATGTTGTAATGCTGATCATCAGGAACAACAAAATAAACCGATGCTTTTGTGCAGAAACAATCGATTAATTTCCCCCTCATATTTAGTGTGTAGTGTGTAGTGTGTAGTTCTGTTGTGCAGAAACAATCGATTAATTTCCCCTTCATATTTAGTGTGTAGTGTGTAGTGTGTAGTTCTGTTGTGCAGAAACAATCGATTAATTTCCCCCTCATATTTAGTCATCAGAACAGCGCCATCACCTGATTATAACTGCATCCAGCAGGACGTGTGTGTCTGGGCGGTTCTTAGAATAGTTATCATTACAGTTCTTACAGTTTTTACAGTTCTTACGGTTCCTAGAATGATTATCATAACAGTTCTTACAGTTCTTACAGTTCTTACGGTTCCTAGAATAATTATCATTACAGTTCTTACAGTTCCTAGAATGATTATCATTACAGTTCTTACAGTTCCTACAGTTCTTACAGTTTCTAGTATGATTATCTTTACAGTTCTTACAGTTCCTAAAGTCCCTACAGTTCTTACAGTTCTTACGGTTCCTAGAATAACTATCTCTACAGTTCTTACAGTTCCAATGGTTCCTAGAATGATAATCATTACAGTTCCTACGATTCCTAGAATGATTATAGAATGATATAGTGTTTGTTTTCAGAAGCAGAACCGTGAGAGCATGCGTGGTGTTCCTGGTGAGATGGTTACACCAGTGTGTTGTGCTCTGTAGTGTGTGTGTGTGCTGGTGTAGATGTTGCAGCTGTGTTGCAGCTGTGTGAATCCGGGTTCGAGTGTCTCTGCACGTCGATGCTGTTATACCTGGTCGTCTTGAGCTCGTGGTTTATGTGACTGTAGAGAAGTTTCCATCTTCAACCACTGACCTTCATAATACCACTGAACGTTCCACCATGGCCTGGATACACACACACACACACACACACACACATGCACACACACACACACATACACACACACACACACGTAGACGCCACTGCAGAAACCAGAATGCATGTTTGTGTTTTTGGTTGTCAACCTAAACAGACCCAAACAAACTCCTGCTGGGCTGCACTGGAACCCCGACTGCTCACACCAACCTACATGTGCTGCTGCTCACCATAAACAGTACTGAAAAAAAGAGGTTCTTACAGTTCTTACGGTTCTTAAACTTCCTAGAATGATTATCATTAGAGTTCTTATAGTTCCAAGAATGATTATCATAATGTTCTTATAGTTCCAAGAATGATTATCATTACAGTTCCTAGAGTTATTTTCATTACTGTTCCTAGAATGATTATTATTACAGTTCCTATAGTTCCAAGAATGATTATCATTACGGTTCTCACAGTTCTTACAGTTCCTAGAATGATTATCATTACGGTTCCTAGAGTGATTATCATTACAGTACCTAGAGTGATTTTCATTACGGTTCCTAGAATGATTATCATTACAGTTCCTAGAATGATTATCATTACAGTTCCTAGAATGATTATCATTACAGTTCTCACAGTTCTTACAGTTCCTAGAGTGACTATCATTACAGTTCCTAGAATGATTATCATTACAGTTCCTAGAATGATTATCATTACAGTTCCTAGAATGATTATCATTACAGTTCCTAGAATGATTATCATTACAGTTCTCACAGTTCTTACAGTTCCTAGAATGATTATCATTACAGTTCCTAGAATGATTATCCTTACTGTTCCTAGAATGATTATCATTACTGTTCCTAGAATGATTATCATTACAGTTCCTAGAATGATTATCCTTACTGTTCCTAGAGTGATTATCATTACAGTTCCTAGAATGATTATCATTACAGTTCCTAGAATGATTATCCTTACTGTTCCTAGAATGATTATCCTTACTGTTCCTAGAATGATTATCATTACAGTTCCTAGAATGATTATCATTACTGTTCCTAGAATGGTTATCATTACTGTTCCTAGAATGATTATCATTACTGTTCCTAGAGTGATTATCATTACAGTTCCTACAGTGATTATCATTACAGTTCCTAAAATGATTATTATTACTGTTCCTAGAATGATTAACATTACAGTTCCTAGAGTGATTATCATTACGGTTCCTAGAATGATTATCATTACGGTTCCTAGAATGATTAACATTACAGTTCTTACAGTTCTTACAGCTCCTAGAATGATTATCATTACAGTTCCGAGAATGATTATCATTACTGTTCCTAAAGTGATTATCATTACAGTTCCTAGAATGATTATCATTATAGTTCCTAGAATGATTATCATTACTGTTCCTAGAATGATTATCATTACAGTTCCGAGAATGATTATCATTACTGTTCCTAGAATGATTATCATTACGGTTCCTAGAATGATTATCATTACAGTTCCTAAAGTGATTATCATTACAGTTCCTAGAATGATTATCATTACTGTTCCTAGAATGATTATCATTACAGTTCCGAGAATGATTATCATTACTGTTCCTAGAATGATTATCATTACGGTTCCTAGAATGATTATCATTACAGTTCCGAGAATGATTATCATTACTGTTCCTAGAATGATTATCATTACGGTTCCTAGAATGATTATCATTACAGTTCCTAAAGTGATTATCATTACAGTTCCTAGAATGATTATCATTACTGTTCCTAGAATGATTATCATTACAGTTCCGAGAATGATTATCATTACTGTTCCTAGAATGATTATCATTACGGTTCCTAGAATGATTATCATTACAGTTCCTAGAATGATTATCATTACTGTTCCTAGAATGATTATCATTACGGTTCCTAGAATGATTAACATTACAGTTCTTACAGTTCTTACAGCTCCTAGAATGATTATCATTACAGTTCCGAGAATGATTATCATTACTGTTCTTAGAATGATTATCATTACAGTTCCTAGAGTGATTATCATTACTGTTCTTACAGTTCTTACAGCTCCTAGAATGATTATCATTACAGTTCCTAGAATGATTATCATTACAGTTCCTAGAATGATTATCATTACTGTTCCTAGAATGATTATCATTACTGTTCCTAGAGTGATTATCATTACGGTTCCTAGAGTGATTATCATTACAGTTCCTAGAGTGATTATCATTACGGTTCCTAGAATGATTATCATTACGGTTCCTAGAGTGATTATCATTACAATTCCTAGAGTGATTATCATTACAGTTCCTAGAGTGATTATCATTACAGTTCCTAGAATGATTGTCATTACAGTTCCTAGAATGATTATCATTACAGTTCCTAGAATGATTATCATTACTGTTCCTAGAATGATTATCATTACTGTTCCTAGAATGTTTATCATTACTGTTCCTAGAATGATTATCATTACTGTTCCTAAAATGATTATCATTACAGTTCCTAGAATGATTATCATTACAGTTCCTAGAATGATTATCATTACTGTTCCTAGAATGATTATCATTACGGTTCCTAGAATGATTATCATTACGGTTCCTAGAATGATTATCATTACAGTTTCTTAGAGTGATTAATCATTACAGTTCCTAGAGTGATTATCATTACAGTTCCTAGAGTGATTATCATTACAGTTCCTAGAGTGATTATCATTACGGTTCCTAGAGTGATTATCATTACAGTTCCTAGAGTGATTATCATTACAGTTCCTAGAATGATTATCATTACGGTTCCTAGAGTGATTATCATTACGGTTCCTAGAGTGATTATCATTACAGTTCCTAGAGTGATTATCATTACAGTTCCTAGAATGATTATCATTACAGTTCCTAGAGTGATTATCATTATGGTTCCTAGAGTGATTATCATTATGGTTCCTAGAATGATTATCATTACAGTTCCTAGAGTGATTATCATTACTGTTCCAAGAGTGATTATCATTACAGTTCCTAGAGTGATTATCATTATGGTTCCTAGAGTGATTATCATTACGGTTCCTAGAATGATTATCATTACGGTTCCTAGAGTGATTATCATTACGGTTCCTAGAGTGATTATCATTACAGTTCCTAGAGTGATTATCATTACAGTTCCTAGAATGATTATCATTACAGTTCCTAGAATGATTATCATTACAGTTCCTAGAATGATTATCATTACTGTTCCTAGAATGATTATCATTACTGTTCCTAGAATGATTATCATTACTGTTCCTAGAATGATTATCATTACGGTTCCTAGAATGATTATCATTACTGTTCCTAGAATGATTATCATTACTGTTCCTAGAATGATTATCATTACTGTTCCTAGAATGATTATCATTACTGTTCCTAGAATGATTATCATTACAGTTCCTAGAATGATTATCATTACAGTTCCTAGAGTGATTATCATTATGGTTCCTAGAGTGATTATCATTATGGTTCCTAGAGTGATTATCATTATGGTTCCTAGAATGATTATCATTACAGTTCCTAGAGTGATTATCATTACTGTTCCAAGAGTGATTATCATTACTGTTCGTATGGTTCTTATGGTTCGTAGAATATTCATTATTACAGTTCTTACATTCAATAAAAATACAACCATGTTTTTAAACTTTTTTATTGATGAGTTGTTAGCATTTTAGCATCACTGTGCTATGTTAGCAAACTCCTAAGCAGTGTGAATACAACTTTTGGCAAACAACAGCTAAAGTTGCTAATGCTAAACTAACCTATGTTACATCTTTAGATAATTTATTTTTATATATTTTATAATAACAGCAAAACAGCGGCCGATCTTAGCATTGTTAAATACGTTAGCTAGCCAAGCTACGCTAGCATTGTGTTAGTTTAAGCATGCCTGTATTCCAGCAATATGTATATTAGCACTGCTAATGTGGCCAGTAGAAAAACAGTAGCATCTTCTAGTCAGCATGTAAAATTAAACTGACACTTTAAGCTAACTAATGCTAACAAATCTAACAACAAACAGCTATCTGACTTCGCATGCTAAGCCACATTTGCTAGCCAAACTATGCTGACTATTCTGTTACTGTTGTTTGTTATTATCTGTGTTAGCATTCGAACCTTAAGGCGTATCAGCTAAGACTAGACACGTACTCAAATGCTTCCAGCTACACAAGACCAATTTAACGGTGCAGGATTAGCACAAACTGCGTTCCTGGCATCGCTAGCAGCTATTTGTCGACTAGCACTGCCCTTGCTTCCTCACGCTGGCTGAGGAGGGTGGTTGCTATAGCGTGTAGTCACTGGCCACTTCTTTTCACCAGCCAGCAATTAGGTCTCAATTAGGTCTTGGAATTTTGGATTAACCGCTGCTAGCGTAGGTGCTTCGACCGACCAGCAAGGGACTGTTCAAATGGAGTGTGGGCGCCCGGCTAGTTGATAGCACAGCAGAGACTGATCGATGTCAGTAGCTTGAGAGTGTTTATCTCCGGTCTGTCAGAGCAAAGCAGTTTCATGAACATCACGTAGAGCCAGAGCTGGTTTGAGGAGACTGCGCTGGTCTCGCGGCGACATTAGCGTTTAGGTATGTTGCTAGCCTGAGCGTGATTACTGCTGCGTTTTTGTATCTGTGTTAGCATGTTTGCTTGAGTCGATGTTTGGCTTTTCAGACAGCTGATCCCGGCTCCTCTGCAGATCGAAGTAGGACTCGTACACCGGAACCATGTACTGAAAAAGACCGAGAATAGTGATTACCAGGCTAACCGCTAACCAAGCGTCTGTCGTAGCAGCCGTGGCGGCTTTTTGCAGTCACGCTAAGTGCTAGCGCTGGGTGATTTATTACTGTGATTGTGATTGTTTAGTAACCCTGACCGCTCTCTGTCTCGCTTCATTCTTTTACTTTCGGTTTCATCTGAGACTGAACCAGAGCCTCAGACACGAGCCAGCAGTAGTACATCAACCGTTTAGGGAAGGACCGACAAGTCAGAACATTATGACCACTGATGGGTGAAGTGAATAACACTGATTATCTCTTCATTTTATCCTCAAAGTGGATCTGAAAGCCAGATTGTGATGGCTAGACGACTGGGTCAGATCATCTCCAAAACTGCAGCTCTTGTGGTGTGTGTCCTGGTCTGCAGAGGTCCAAGGAAGGAACAGTGGTAAACCTGCGACAGGGTCATGGGTGGCCAAGGCTCAGTGAAAGCTGGTCCGTGTGGCCCGATCTAACAGACAAGCTCCTATAGCTCAAACTGCTGAGAAGGTGGCCTGGTCTGATGGTCGCTTACCTAAGGAACACACGGCACCAGGATGCACTATGGGAAGAAGAGAGCCGGCGGAGGCAGTGTGATGCTTTGGGCGACGTTCTGCTGGGAAACCTCGGGTCCTGCCATCCATGTGGATGTTACTCTGACACGTAGCTCCTACCTAAGCATCGCTGCAGACCATGTTCACCCTTCCATGGAGACACTTCCCTGATGGCAGGATGATGCTCACTACCACAAAAGGTTTGAGGAGCACAACAACCAGTTTGAGGTGTTGACTCTGCCTCCAAATTCCCCAGATCTCAATCCAGTCCAGCATCTGTGGGACGTGCTGGACAGACGTCCGATCCATGGAGGCCCCACCTCACAACTTACAGGAGTTAAAGGATCTGCTGCTGACATCTTGGTGCCAGATACCACAGCACACCTTCATGGGTCTAGTGGAGTCCGTGCCTCGACAGGATTCTCGAGGCTCCTCAGGTGAATGCACCCTAAACCAGTTCAGCTTTGGAAAATGATCCTGAAGGTCGTTTTTACAGAGTTCCTCACTGAAGAGGGTCAGATAGGTGAAGGTGAACCTCTCTTACCCACTGTGTGGATCCTCTGGATCCTCCTGAACTCTGCCCATCCTCTTCCAGGTGTTCTGGACTCTCCTCCTCACTCGGTGGTCCTTCCCTGATCACCATCCTCTCTAACAGATCAACAGACAAAAGACCAATCAAACCACAAGCGACGCCCACGTGCCCGGTCGTCCTGGTCAACCTTTTGGGACGTGGGGAGAACATGCAGAACTCCACACAGAGAGGACCCTGATCACCCAGACAGGGAATCAAACTCAGGACCTTCTCGCTACCCCGCGTGCTTTGATGTAAACTGAAGTGACGGGGTGTTTTTCTGTACCTGTTTGTTTGCAGCCCTTTATTTTCATCCACACAGTCACACACACACAGATGGATAAGATCAGCAGGGCGGCGGCGGTGACGGACCCCAGCATGGGTACTAAGAGCGGTCCGGCCTCCTGGGGTCCTGCGGTGGGACCAGGCGGAGTCGTACAGGTGGAGCTGCCTGGGAGTCAAACATACGGTTATAAGGATATTTATATAAATGTATAAATGTAATACGTTTATTATAGGGAGTCAATATTACACACTGTATGACCAAAAGTATTCGTACGGCTGACCATATGACCTCTATGTGACCTTTCAGCTAGAACAAAAGACTTTAAAGCATGTCTGTGGGAATTTGTGCTCATTCTGATAAAAGAGCATTTGTAAGGCTGGTCAGGAGAGCCTCAGTTGATGTTCCGGTTCATCCCAGAGCTGTTGAGTGGGGCTGAGGTCAGGGCTCTGTGCAGGACACTGGAGTGACTTAAAACTATGCCGGAGGAGGAAAGGACCTTCCCTAAACTGTTGATTCAAAGTAAAATATTCATGTACCGTTTGTTCCCTGGATTGTCACATGGGTTCCTGTTCCATTCACCTTCAGCAGTTTGGGAATGTCTTTTGTCACCTCACAATAATAAAATCCTGCATCATCTTCAGCAGCGTTTGGTATAGATAACGTGGAACAGTTGTCACGTATTGTTGTGTTGATGTGTGTTTTATTCAGAACTCTGCTGTATTGAAACCATTTGATTTTGAATCCAGAGCTGCTGATGTTCCAGCAGCAGGAGATCTGAACACGACCGCCTTCATTTAGTGAGATGCTGGGTGGAGACTGGATCACCCCAAAAGAGGAACTGGAACCTGAAACTGAACCACAGGGACACCATAAACCCAAAAACACCATAAACAAACGTTCAAATATTATCATCATTAAATAAAATAAAACCAACAAATGTAATTAGTTACATAACATTTTATTTTACATTTATGTCATTTTAGGACGTGGTAGCCTGGTGGGTGGAGCTTTGGGCTCTGCTATGCAGCCACTGTTGGACCCTTGAGCAAGACCCCTAACCGTGTCTGCTCCAGGGGTGCCGTACAATGGCTCTGACCCTGTGCTATGACCCCGAACTCTGACCCCAGCTTCTGAACGAGCTGGTATACGTGGTGAAAGAATTTCATTGTACTGTACACCTGTAGATGTATATATGACAAATAAAGTAGCCGACGCCGAACACACACAGCCTGGTGACACATTAAAAGTGCCACATTTCACGGCAGTCATTAAATTACACTCATAAATTAAACGATAGAATAAACAGACGCCACAATACACAGCACAGCCTAGCTTGTTTCCACACACTGTCCTCTGCGTCTACAGAACTGGTTGTAGGTTTTTTAAACTCAGTTACCAGTTACTCAGTCATGTTGTTAGCTGCTTTACACTTTCACATCTCTTACAGTTTATTCAACTACTGGTTTGTTCTTTTGAGACGCAGCACATAGATGATCACGTGTGTAGAGAATCACACTTTTACATTGATTATGGAATCCAAAAAGGAACAAACTGCACTCAATACATAAACACACGCATCACACACACTGTAAGAACACAACAGTATAGAGAAGTCTCTTACACTAACTTCATTAGCGTATGATTGCTAGGATGCATCATACTGCGCCTCATATTTTATACGATATGCGAATGAAAAACGTTAAATTACTAAACACATAAATCACTAAACACAAACTTTACATTTAGAATCTCACAGTAAATTGCATATTACACTGGAGACGACTCGTTTCACGGTCCGTGAATTACAAATATTATAATATACTTATTATATACGGATGATATACTTATTATTAGAGATGTGCCGATCGGGGTTTTTGGCACCGATTCCGATCTGCGATCTTCTTTCAGGGACATCGGCCGATAGCCGATTCCGATCGGGGGGGGGGAGGGCGGGGGGTCGGGGGTCACCAAGCGTAAGTTTCTCTTCTCGGTTATCTTTCCGTGTTTACTGTTATTAATTAAATGTCGTGGTTTTAAAATAAACACCAGCTACTACAGAACATTTTGTGTGACTCTCTTACATTAAAAAGCTTCATTAAACTGCTATTACCACAGATCTGTAACCGACCGTCAGACTCGTTCCGTCTAAGGAGCTAAAAGTTCAGCAGATGATCCTGAACTAACGAATTTGCTAATGAATAAACTTTTGCCTCTGATTGGCTCTGTAACGTTTTCTGTTCTCATCTACATCACAAGTAAGAACCGCTCACGATTGACCAAAGTGAACCAGGAGTTTATATAACGGGCTGATAGAATCGGCTCAGATGTGACCGGGTTGAATTATCTTTTTAAAGTAAATATTACAATCAGCAAAATTACATCGTATGTATGATGCACAACGTTAATTCTGTTATTTTAGGTCATGAAGAGCTTTCACTGTGGTTTCTGTACGATGGTTGATGAATGGTGATGTGATGGTTGGTGCTTCGTAGCTCAAAGTCTGGATCAATCCACTGAGCTGTTAACTTAACATGGTCTTTATATATCACACCATCGGATCGGCTACTTTTAGGAGATATCGGCCGATCGCATTATTTGATTACAAATCAAATAGCCAAATAGTCAAATTCATTCATAGCCGATCGATCGTCCCATCTCTACTTATTATACACTTATTATATAATGATTGTAGACTGGTTATACACTTATTATACTATATAGTGATTATAAACTGGTTATACACTTATTATACTATATAGTGATTATAGACTGGTTATACACTTATTATACTATATAGTGATTATAAACTGGTTATACACTTATTATACTATATAGTGATTATAAACTGGTTATACACTTATTATACTATATAGGGATTATACACTTATTATGCTATATACTGATTATAGACTGGCTATACACTTATTATACTATATAGTGATTATAAACTGGTTATACACTTATTATACTATATAGTGATTATAAACTGGTTATACACTTATTATACTATATAGTGATTATAAACTGGTTATACACTTATTATACTATATAGTGATTATAGACTGGTTATATACTTATTATACTATATAGTGATTATAGACTGGTTATATACTGATTATACACCTATTATATAGTAATTATATACTAGTTATATATTTATACTAGTTATATACTGTACTTATTAAACACTTTAATACTATATAGTATAATACAGATTATAGAGTGGTTATATACTTATTGTACACCTATTATATAGTGATTATAGACTGGTTATACACTTATTAAACATACTTATTATTATAACTTATTTATTAAGTTTCTACTGGCTGTATATCGGTTATTTATTGGTTGTATTTTAATTATAACTAATTAAACACTTGTTACATTTCTTATATATGTATTATATAATTATTAAATTATATTTATTAGATTATGAACTTATTATTATAGTAATTATATACAGGTTATATACTGGTTATATACTGGTTATATACTAGTTATATACTGGTTATATATTGCTTATATGTTGGTTATATATTGAATATATACTGGTTATTTATGTTACATACTAGTTATATACTGGTTATATACTGGTTATATGTTGGTTATATACTGATTATATATTGATTAGATAATAATTATATACTGATTAGTAGTCAGTTTAGATTCAGTATAATTATAATTTATAACAGTAAAAGTATTTCGTGTTTATTCGTGTTGTATTTTCTTTATTATTTTTATTTGAATATAAAATGTTCAGCAGCGTTTTGTTTGTGTGTAGTGATTGAGTAAAAATCATTGTGAAGATTAACAGGTACAAAAATCAAGTGTTTTATTAAAAAAGTCAAGATTATAAAATATAATAACATTTGATATGATAACAGTATAAAAATCGTCTTCTGATCTCTTGATGTAAGAACAATAAACACAATCAGTAACTAAACAAAATATTTCACTCTAATATTTAACGTTATGATAAAACTCATTGTTTTGTTTTTATACAGAATTTATGTTAGTCATTACATTAATGTTATAATTAATATAAACTGCTTTATTAATGAGCTGAACTCAGCTGTTTTTAATTAAGAACAATAAATAAATAAATAATTATTGTTTTTCTCCGTTACTCTCAGTGTCAGTCCTAATTTTCAGCATTTATTAAACGTTTTATTTTTTACTTAAAACGCTGGTTCAAGCAGTGTTGGGGTTGAACCAGTGACCTTTCGATTACTAGTCCAGTACCTTAACCACTAGGCTACAACTGCCGTGTTTCACTGTTTTTTATAGTTTAAATTTAAAGCTAAACTCTGCTACAGTATAGTGAAGATGTGATTCTGTATCGTACATTTACATTTTCATCATTTAGGAGACGCTTTTATCCAAAGCGACTTACAGCACAGTGACAGTATACTGTCTAAGCAATTGAGGGTTAAGGGCCTTGCTCAAGGGCCCAACAGCAGCAACCTGGTGGGGTTTGAACCAGCAACCTTCTGCTTACTAGTCCAGTACCTTAACCACTAGGCTACAACTATATATATATATATATGTGTGTGTGTGTGTGTGTGTGTGTGTGTGTATGTACATATATATACGTGTGTGTATACATAGATATATGTGCATATATGCTATATATTACGCATACACTACAATATATACATATATATGCATAATACATTTACATAATACATTTACAATGTAAATATAATACAAATGTATTTATATATATATATATATATATATATATATATATATCTAGATGTATATGTGCAATACACAAATAATGCATGTGTATATATATATATATACTATATGCGTGCGTGTATGTGTTAATATAGTTATATGTGTGTATACATACATATATGTGCATATATGCTATATATTACGCATACACTACAATATATATATGTGTATAATACATATGATTTACAATGTAAATATAATACAAATGTATGTAAATATACAGTATATCTAGATGTATGTGCAATGCACAAATACTGCATGTATATATACATATATATATATATATGTGTGTGTGTGTGTGTTAATATAATTAATAGTGTGTATACATACATATATGTGCATATATAAAATATATTACGCATACACTACAATATATATATATTTACATTTACATTTACATTTTCAGCATTTAGCAGACGCTTTTATCCAAAGCGATATGTGTATAATACATATGATTTACAATGTAAATATAATACAAATGTATGTAAATATTTATATCTAGATGTATATGTGCAATACATATATAATGCATATATAATATATTTATATATATATATATATATATACATATAGATACACGCATATAAATTTGTGTCTATATGTATTATCTGTTACATCTAAACATCATTTTACGTTACCGTAATTCCATTCAATTTTCAAAAACGCCATAGATTTACATTTATTTGTCTATACATTTTTGCCCCATACTCATATATAATATATGGTGTTTCATACATTAAACATTGTATAAATAAAGCATTGTATTATGATATATCATTTGGCACGTCTTCTGGTCTTTTCTGGATGTAAAGTGCATTTTGGAATAAATGAGCAGAATTATTGTTTATAGATGCAGATCAATAAATATAAAGACAGATTTTTATTGCTGTGCAGTAGGTGGATTTTCACACTTTGTGCTGTGGGTGTGAGGTTAATAAAAAGTGTAAAACAGGAACCTTCAGTGCGCTGAGCTGATTTTGAAGGTTTATACGTTTAACGTTGATTGTTAATATAATTATGAATAAATAATTAAATAAATAAATGAAGATCTTAGTCGACTTGGTGTTTCTGATTGATCTAAATTAAACACGAGTTCAAATCTGCTGTAGAGACTTTTTTTATCGGTAAGTTTTTGGACTCACCCCAGGAAGAGAGACAGGAAGTGAGAAGCCCACAGAGCAGAAGACTGAGACGCTGCATTTCAGACCCCCATCACATCACACACTGAGTACAGCGCTATCGGTACACATCAGATCATCAGATCATAGGTCACACACACACACACACACACACACACACACACACATATATATATATAAACGACAGAGCTGCTACGCTGGCATTCATTACGCACACAGTTTCACCTCCGAGTCAAAAATAAAGGTTGTTTTTTTTCCACAGTTACAAACCACACGTGTAAAACATCATTCAGGTGGTTCTGAGGTCGAGTTTACTGACAATACATCACCAAACACGCCGTCCAGAGTCACGAGCAGGACAATAACAATAACCAACAAGAACAGGAAATATAATCATACACCGATCAGCCATAACATTAAAACCACCTTCATGTTTCTACACTCACTGTTCATTTTATCAGCTCCACTTACCATATAGAAGCACTTTGTAGTTCTACAATTACTAACTGTAGTCCATCTGTTTCTTTACATGCTTTGTTACCCCCTTTCACCCTGTTCTTCAATGGTCAGGACCCCCACAGAGCAGGTATTATTTAGGTGGTGGATGATTCTCAGCACTGCAGTGACACTGACATGGTGGTGGTGTGTTAGTGTGTGTTGTGCTGGTATGAGTGGATCAGACACAGCAGCGCCGCTGGAGTTTTTAAACACCTCACTGTCACTGCAGGACTGAGAATAGTCCACCAACCAAAAACATCCAGCCAACAGCGCCCCGTGGGCAGCGTCCTGTGACCACTGATGAAGGTCTAGAAGATGACCGACTCAAACAGCAGCAATAGATGAGCGATCGTCTCTGACTTTACATCTACAAGGTGGACCGACTAGGTAGGAGTGTCTAATAGAGTGGACAGTGAGTGGACATGGTATTTAAAAACTCCAGCAGCACTGCTGTGTCTGATCCACTCATACCAGCACAACACACACTAACACACCACCACCATGTCAGTGTCACTGCAGTGCTGAGAATCATCCACCACCTAAATAATACCTGCTCTGTGGGGGTCCTGACCATTGAAGAACAGAAACAGATGGACTACAGTCAGTAATTGTAGAACTACAAAGTGCTTCTATATGGTAAGTGGAGCTGATAAAATGGACAGTGAGTGTAGAAACAAGGAGGTGGTATTGGGAAGTATTGGGACACCACGTCTAATTGTATTGTACTTTTACAAACTTTTAGGACTTTTGTGGCTTGTTCAACACCCAGAAACACAAACTAAGATCTTCAGTACAGGATATCATCAAAAAATGCACAACACATTGAAATATATGGACAAAAGTATGTGGACACCGCTTCTAATGACTGAATTCATGTGTTGCAGCCAGAACAGTTCCTGTTCCAGCCTAAGGAGCTTAGAAGCCCTGACCTCAGCCCCACTCAACAGCTCTGGGATGAACCGGAACATCGACTGAGGCTCTGTTGACCAAAATCAGTGCCCAGCCGTACAAATGCAGTCAGTCATGGGCACAAATTCCCATACACAGACACACTTCAGACTCTGAGTCATATCTCACTGATTCATAACAAACAGATACTGACTCTGAGTCATATCCAACTGACTCTGAGTCATATCCAAGTGATTCATAATGAACAGGTACTGACTCTGAATCATATCTCACTGATTCATAACAAACCGGCACTGACTCAGAGTCATATCCAACTGATTCATATCAAACAGGTTCTGACTCTGAGTTATATCCAACTGACTCTGAGTCATATCCAACTGACTCAGAGTCATATCCAAGTGATTCATAATCAACAGGTACTGACTCTAAATCATATCTCAGTAATTCATAACAAACAGCCTCTGACTCTTAGGCATATCCAACTGATTCATAATGCACAGGTACCGACTCCGAGTCATATCCATCTGATTTATAATGAACATGTACCGACTTCGAGTCATATCCAACTGATTTATAATGAACAGGTACTGACTCTAAATCATATCCAACTGATTCATAACAAACAGGTACTGACTCTGAGTCATATCCAAATGATACATAACAAACAAGTACTGACTCTGAGTCATATCTCACTGATTCATAATGAACCGGTACTGACTCTGAGTCATATCCAACTGATTCATTATGCACAGGTACTGACTCTAAATCATATCCATCTGATTTATAATGAACAGGTACTGACTCTAAATCATATCCAACTGATTCATAACAAACAGGTACTGACTCTGAGTCATATCTCACTGATTCATAATGAACAGGTACTGACTCTGAGTCTTGTGAGAAGCTTCTCAGAAGAGCGGCTGTTGAGGTCACTGTGTTTTTTAAATGATGTCCAACAAGCTCATGGTCAGGCGTCCGAATACTTATAGGGTTATATAGTGTATAAACAGATCTGTGTGTACAGTACAATGAATTTTTTTCCACAGATACAAATTTACTTGGTCACAAAGAGTTAAGGACCTTGCTCAGGGGTCCAACAGTGGCTGCTTAACAGAGCTGCTCAGGTGTCCAAATACTTTTGGCCCTATAGTATATAGTCGTACCTTTTGACAACATCAAAGAAGTGAAAGGCGTCTGTCTGGGGCAGAAACGGGTTGTTGACGTGTTCACCTTGGTCGACTCCGCCCCACACCTGCATGACCCGGCGTGTGTGTCGCATGGAAACGAGGGTGTGGGTGTGCCTCAGGGTGTGTCAGATACAAACGAGGTGTAAATGAGGGACGAGTGCGCCTCTGACGTGGAAGCAAGGAAGAGACCGTCCAGAAACAATAACACTGCTCAGTGTGGAGGACATGGGTTCGAATCCCTGATGAGGAGACGGTACATACGGGACTGTAGTAGCTCTGTGGGTAGAGCTTTGGGGCTTTAAATCAAACGGTTGTGTGTTTGAATCCCAACTGTTGAGTGCTGTACAATGGCTGACAGATACACAATGTGGTCAAAAGTGTTTGGACGCCTGATCATGAGCGACCTCTGTGTGACCTTCTCAGCTGGAACAACAGCCACTCTTCTAATGAACAGGTACTGACTCTGAGTCATATCCAACTGATTCCTAACAAACAGTTACTGACTGGGTCATATCCAACTGAATTTGACTCTGAGTCATATCCAACTGATTCTGAGTCATATCCAACTGATTCATGATGAACAGGTTCTGACTCTGAGTCATATCTCACTGATTCATAATGAACAGGTACTGACTTTGAGTTATATACAACTGATAAATGACTCTGAGTCATATCCAACTGATTCATATCCAACAGGTCAAAGTCAAAGGATCAAACATAATAAACACCGAACTGTCAGACAGTGTATTATTATTATTATTATTATTATTATTATTATTATTATTATTATTATTATTATTATTATTATTATTATTATTATTATTATTATTATTATTATTATTATTATTATTATTATTATTATTATTAATATTATTATTTTATTGTTATCATTATTATTATTATTTTATTGTTATCATTATTATTATTAATATTATTATTAACATTATTATTATTGTTATTATTTTATTATTATTGTTATTATTATTATTAATATTATTATTAACATTATTATTATTATTATTGTTATTATTTTATTATTATTATTATTGTTATTGTTATTATTATTATTATTATTATTATTATTATTATTATTATTATTATTATTATTATGATTATGTGTCACACGTTGGTCGCGGTTCTGCATGGAGGCTTGGCCAGACTGGGAGCGACACTTGGACCACCCAGCCAATCACTGATGCAGATCTACCTACAGAGGCGAGACAGGACAGTTCAAGAACCTAAATGAATCCCAGTTGTGTGACCGAATGGTTGAACAGGCTGGACTCAGGGAGAGTGACCTCTGGTGGATGTGAGGCTGAACTTCATCTCTACAGTTTTTTATCTTGTCTTCTGAGGTCACATGACTGAGGTCACATTACTCTTCCTCTTCTCCTTCTTGTTCTAGCTCGTCACCTTGCTCCTCCACGTCTCCATCTTGTCCTAGTTGCTTATCTTGCTCTTCTACGACTTCTTTGTGTCCTAGTTGTTCATTGTGCTCTTCCACATCTTTGTCTTGTTCTAGTTCCTCACCTTGCTCCTCCAAGTCTCTGTCTTGTCCTACTTGCTTCTCTTGCTTTTCCACATCTTCTTCTTGGTGTAGTTGCTCACCTTGTTCTTCCATGTCTCAGTTTTGACCTAGTTGCTTATCTTGCTTTTTCACGTCTCTGTCTTGTTCTAGTTCGTCAGCTTGCTCTTCCACATTTCTTTCTCGATCCAGTTGTTCACTTTGCTCTTCCACGTCTCCTTCCTGTCCTAGTTGCTTAACTTGCTCCCCCACATCTCTGTCTTGTCCCAGTTGCTCTTCCACTTCTCTTTTTGTCATAGTTGCTCGTCTTTGACCTAGTTGCTGATCTTGCTCTTTAACGTCTCTGTCTTGTTCTAGTTCGTCAGCTTGCTCTTCCACGTCTCCATCTTGTCCTAGTTGCTCACCTTGCTCTTTCACGCTTCCCTCTTGTCCAAGTTTGTCACGTTGCTCTTTCATGTTTCCGTCTTGTCCTAGTTGCTCAACTTGCTCTTCTACGTCTCTTTTTGTCCTAGTTGTTTGTCTTGCTCTTCCACGTTTCCCTTTTGTTCTAGTTGACTCAACTTGCTCTTCCAGAGCTTTGTCTTGTCCTAGTTGCTTATCTTGCTCTTCTACGACTTCTTTGTGTCCTAGTTGTTCATTGTGCTCTTCCACATCTTTGTCTTGTTCTAGTTCCTCACCTTGCTCCTCCAAGTCTCTGTCTTGTCTCTGTCTATCTTCTTCTTGGTGTAGTTGCTCACCTTGTTCTTCCATGTCTCAGTTTTGACCTAGTTGCTTATCTTGCTTTTTCACGTCTCTGTCTTGTTCTAGTTCGTCAGCTTGCTCTTCCACATTTCTTCCTCGATCCAGTTATTCACTTTGCTCTTCCACGTCTCCATCTTGTCCTAGTTGCTCACCTTGCTCTTTCACGCTTCCCTCTTGTCCAAGTTTGTCACGTTGCTCTTTCATGTTTCTGTCTTGTCCTAGTTGCTCAACTTGCTCTTCTACGTCTCTTTTTGTCCTAGTTGTTTGTCTTGCTCTTCCACGTTTCCCTTTTGTTCTAGTTGACTCAACTTGCTCTTCCAGAGCTTTGTCTTGTCCTGGTTGCTCATTTTGCTCTTCCACGTTTCCCTCTTGTCCAAGTTCCTCAACTTGCTCTTCCACGTCTCCTTCTTGTCCTACTTGCTCACCTTGCTCCTCCACATCTCTCTCCTGTCTGTTAGTGTTAGATGAATTCTCTGAACCTTACACACAGAAATATCAAACAGAATTTCCGGATCATTAAACAGAACCTGAAATCACACAAAGTCTTCATTAAAAATATAACTGATTTAGAACTTCTAGTTTGGGCTGTAAACTCCACATGTAGACGCCGTGTCTAGTCCTTGCCTGTAAAAGGGACGGGTCACGCCTCACTGCTGAAGTGCGAGGTAAAGCCCCACACCTGCAAGATCTGAAAATGAACCCAAGTGTAGGATGTTTCACAAAGGTAGAACAAAACTATGGGTAAAAACCACCAACAAAAAAAGGGGACAGTTTGCAAATAAAAGCGGCCAAATATTTAGAAACAAAGTACTAAACAAAAGACATAAAAACGTCCCCAGCTGCAGAGCCGGACTGGACCAAGTGACCAACAATCAAAGCAGGTTTATCAACAAAGGAGCTGGAAAAGGTGAGAAGAAGAAACCGTGGTGTATAGAAGAAGCAAATTAGTGCTCATGAGAGGACAACAAGTGATTGTCAATCAAGAGAAACAAACATATCAATAATTAGTGCCTCCATGCCCCCTCTGCAGTCCCAAAAGGCCACGCAGAAGGACACGACGGCTGAACTCCTTCAGTAACTGAACCACGTGACAGTAAGTACAGACGTTCAGTAAGTAATATGTAATAATATTTAGTTTGGTCGTACCTGGTGTCTCACGTGGTTTCTTTTTCAGGTCGTGGTTCAGGTAGCACACCGCTAACAGGAGCGTAACCACGGGAACACATCTAAAGATGAAAATCACGAGTTCGTCTGAATCCTGTTCAGCATCTTCTGATAATAAACAGAACAGAACAGAACAGAACAAGACATCAATACACCCGACACACTGCTCTCAATCACTGATTTTATTTCTGCTTTCATTCTAATTCTGATTTATTTATTTCTGCAGAAATGTGTGAATGATGTACAGTAATAAAATACAGTTATCTAACATAAACACAGACTCTTAAATCTGAGTGTTTTTACTTGATGTTTTATTTTTACCTTCTTTAGTCGAAATCACGGGCGTCACTTTTGTTCCTTTAAGATCTGATTAAAATAAATAAATAAATAAATAAATAAATACATAAACAAATAAATAAATAAATAAATAAATACATAAATAAATACATAAACAAACAAACAAACAAACAAACAAACAAACAAATAAATAAATAAATAAATACAACTAAAACAATACAGATATAACAATAATAATTTATAAATTAATAAATAAAAAATATCTAAAATATAATAATGACAATAATAAAAATAATAATTATAATATTACAAATAAAATATAATAACAATAGTAATAATAAAAAATAATATACAAATAATAAAATAAAATAATCTTTAAAATTATAATAATAATAATAATAATAATATTATATAAAGAACAACAATGATAATATAATCAATAAAATAATAACAATAATTACTATATCATGATTTAAAATAATAAAAATAGTAATAATAACAATAATAATATACATATGCATAAATAAATGAAAAAATATGAAATATAAAAAAACAATAATAATTTATATATAAAAATATCTAAAATATAATAATAATAATAATAATAATAATAATAATAATAATAATAATAATAATAATAATACAGCAAGGCCTGCTGACATCTCACTAAAAGATTACTCATAACTTCAAGAAGTTACAAATAATACCCCCCCCCCCCTCCCCCCCCCCCCCCCCCCAAAAAAAAAAAAAAAAAAAAGAAATACTAAAGAAATATTTCTAATAGTTCTCACTGTGGTTCGCTGGAGTTGTAGAGGTCTAAAAAAGTCTCAGGGTTTTACTCCTCCATTAAACGTGAGTAAATGATAAATAAATGCTCTATTACAATAGATGAATTTGGAGAAATATTTACGTACCGTTTGTTCCCTGGATTGTCACATGGGTTCCTGTTCCATTCACCTTCAGCAGTTTGGGAATGTCCTTTGTCACCTCACAATAATAAAATCCTGCATCATCTTCAGCAGCGTTTGGTATAGATAACGTGGAACAGTTGTCACGTATTGTTGTGTTGACGTGTGTTTTACTCAGAACTCTGCTGTATTGAAACCATTTGGTTTTGAATCCAGAGCTGCTGATGTTCCAGCAGCAGGAGATCTGAACACAACCGCCTTCATTTAGTGAGATTCTGGGTGGAGACTGGATCACCCCAAAAGAGGAACTGGAACCTGAAACTGAACCACAGGGACACATAAAGAACCTGATCAGGGTTCCATTATGAAGCAACACACTCAAACATTCTCCTACTTCCACCAAGGGGCAAATGAAAACTGCTGTTGGGCCCCTGAGCAAAAACCCCAAACCCTCGATTATTCTGGATTGTTTGTAGACAGAACTGTAAGTGGTTTTGGATAAATGCAGAGGGTGGATTGGCTGCTTTGATTCTTTATATGTGAGTAAGTACATAACTCGTTTTATATAAACAACAACAATAATAAAAAATTTTATAAATGTAAATATTAATATTAATAACAAAATAAACAACAACTACAATAAAAATTATAAGGTCTTAAAAAATAATAACAATAGTAATAATAAAATTAATAATAATAATATTAGTAATAGTAATAATAATTTAAACATTTATGCTACTACTATTATTATTAATATTAATAATGATATAAAGAACAACAATAATACTTAAAAAATATTATAATAAAAAATATAAAATACTAATACTGATTATAATAATAATTATTATTATTTAAACAATACTATTTTTATTCTTCTTTAAAAAAACGTTTTAAAATATTAATAGTTTTAGCAGTAAATGCTTGTATAATTAGAATAGATTTGTTATTTTGGACACATCAGCTGTGTTTTTATTTTAAAACTATTAAATAATTAATTAATTAAAAATATTATATATAATGATAATTTAAATAACAACAACAGTAATACTATTAATGCTAAAATATAATAATAATAATATAATATTTTATAATAGTATTAAATAATTAATTATCAATAATAATAATTTAGCAGTCAGTGCTTGTACTATTAGAGTAGATTTGTTATCACATCAGAAGTGTTTTTATTTTATTAAACACATAAAACAAGTTCATAAACACTCATCAGCTATTTTATTTATTAAAGGAAGAAAGTTTGTAACTTCCTTCCTTAAATATAAGTTTATAATTCTTTCAGTTTTTCCAGACGGAGATTTTACATTTTAATTTTTTAATTTCTTGAGGGTTTTTTGATTCTGATGCTGATAAATGAACAATAAGTGTAAAAATACATAAAACCAGAATGAGAGTCGAGAATTCACATCAGTCTTTAATGTTTAACTGTTTTACTCCAAAAATATAAAGCAAATAAACACAAATTATTTTATACATTTACATATTTTATATTCCTAAAGCAGAAGGGTCCAGAAGTGTTATTACGATAAAAACTTTTAATATTCTAACAAACAAAACAGAAGATTTTAGGTAAAATGAAGTGTGTAGTAATAAATATTATTGTGAACAACAATGTGCAGTATACTCAGTACAATATCGTCTTAGCTACTCAGGACATGTGCAAAACCCCGCTGCTACCTGTTATGTTTCAACTATTATCTATTGTCTTTTTATGACAATAATAATAATAATAATAATACAATGCTAGTTTTAGTCTTTATTCTTTATCATGAAAGATAATAATGATCCAACTAACCAAGATCCATAAATACAAATTAAATAAAAATACTTACTAAAGAAAATACCAAATAAGTAAAGCAGTAATACAGAAAAATTAAATAATCAAAGTAAATGAATATAAATAAAAATATAAACAAATAAATAAAGCAACAGTAGGTAAATAAAAAATAGATAAATGAAATATTAATAGTAAATAAATCTAAATAACAAATAAATATTAAACAAATTAGATGTGATACTAATAAAAAAATACAAATAAACAAATTAATAAAAATGATACATAAATAAATCATTAATAAATAAAAAATATCAGTTAATGAATATAATACTAAATAATAAAATAAATAAAATAATTATTATATAAATAATAAATAAAAATACAATACCAAATAAATAAAACAACAGTAGATAAATAAAAATAGATAAATAAAATAATAAAATAATAACAGTAGATCAATATAAATAATAAATAAATATTAAACAAATTAAATATTATACTAATAAAAATTATAAATAAACAAATTAATAAAAGTGATAAATAAATAAATCAGTAATACATAAAAATAATAACAGTAAATTAATATAAATAATAAATAAAAATACAATAACAAATAAATAAAGCAACAGTAGCTAAATACAAAATACAACAATAATAGTAGATAAATACAAATAATAAATATATATTAAAGAAATTAGCTATGATAATAATAAAAATGATAAATAAATAAATAAGTAATAAATAAATAAAATAACAAATCATTTAATTATTAAACTAATAAATACAAAAAACAAAAACAAAAAACAAATAAAACAAATAAATAAATGTGGCTACTAATTATACTAATAATAATTATAATTAAATAAATAAATAAGTAATAAATAAATAAAATAGCAAATCATTAATTAATAAACTAATACATAAAAAACTAAGAAAGAAACGAATAAAATAAATAAATAAATGCGGCTACTAATTATACTACTAATAAAAAATTTATAAATAAGTAATAAATAAACAAATAAAATAGCAAATCATTTAATTAATAAACTATTAAATAAAAAACTAAGAAACAAACAAATAAAAAATTATATAAATTTGGCTACTAATGATTATTTATTACAAATTAGTGTGGCTTTTTTTTCTCTTAATTTTAATTTTTTTGATTTTAAGAGAAGCAACGGGAAAGAAAACCTGTATTTAACATAATTGATAATATTATTTAGTAGACTGATCTTCTGTCATAATAAATATAATTAAAATATTAATAATAACTCTTTATTGGACATCTTTTTCCTTCGTTAATAAAATCTTTCTGACTAAAACAGTTTGATGTTAAAACTCACGGCTTGGACCTTTAATAACGTCTTTATATCTACATTTCTCTCCTTTTTTGTAGATAAAACCATATTTATTATTTAATATAAAGTTTTTTTTATAATAATTGTGTTCGGTGTGTTTTAAACTCACCCCGGAATGAGAGCCAGGAAGTGAAAAGCCCACAGAGCAGAAAGGTGAGATGCACCATCTCAGACCCTGATCACGCCACACAATGAGAACATCAGAATTTAATAAACCACACAGAGTCTCAGAGCCGAGCACCGAGCGCATCACTTCCTGCCTCTCTAAACCGCTATATAAAACACACAGAGCTTCACTTCCTGTCTCCTCATGTGGACACTGTGCCGGCACCTCGACCGGTCATCAGGGGCCGCAAAACCTCAGAGACGATCGTGCGTCTGTGTGGACGCCCGGCCAGCTGATAGCAGAACTGAGATTCAAACCTGAGGTCTCGGCACTCGTGTTTAAACAAACGCAATAGTTTTACCGCTGCACCACTCGAGACGGAGACGTTTAATAAATCGCTCAGAGTATGGAGAGCTGGGCGTGGTTCAGGTCGAGCGTTCACAGATCACCGATCTCAACACCAGTGTCTGACCTCACACACACTGATAACTGAACGAGCACAAATTCTCACAGACAGACTCCCAAATCTCACAGAAAAACCTCTTCAGAACAACCTCCCCCCCATGTGTAAATAAAAAAGCTGCTCTCATTCAGCCTCAAAAGGTCAGCAGAGTCACTTCACAAACAATCCCCGAGAGACTGGAGACTCGATCGATCAATCACCCGATCCCAACCAATCACCAAACCAATCACCAAATCACCCAATCCATCGATCAATCAATCAGTTAATCACCCAATCACCAAACCAATCACAAAATCAATCAACCAATCACTCGATCATCCAACCAACCAATCAATCAATCAACGGATCAATAAATCAATCAATCAACCAATTAATCAATCAATTAACCAATCAAAGGCCTTTCTCGGGGGCCCAACAGTGGAAACTTTGCAGTAGTGAGCCTTGAAACTACAACCTTCTGATTAACCAAATTAAATTACAAATTAAATTAATAATATTATTATTAGTTATGCCGTGATGATGATAATGATGATGATGATTATTATTAATATTTGATACTTTATAAATGATACCAAATTAAATTAGTTATTGTTATGCTGTAATTATTATATTATTTGATATTTTATAAATTATTACTAATTAAATTATAATTGTTATATTAATATTTATATGCTATAATTATTATAATTATTACTATTATCATTATTTTTATTGTTTGTATTTCACTAATTATTATTTGTATGATATTTATTATTATTATAATAGTTATTATTATCTTTACTATTTGTATTTTTATTATTTTTATTTTTATTATTTAGTATTATGACCATTTTTTAAAATTCATATTTAAACTATTATTATTATTAATAATATAATTATTTATTATTTTATTATTATTTGTTATTGTTATTTTGTTATTGTTATTATATTATTATTATTATTACTATTTATATTATTATATCATTATTATTACTATTATAATTATTATTATTAGTGTAATTATTATTAATATTTATATTATTATATCATTGTTATTACTATTATAAATCTTATTATTAGTGTAATTATTATTAATATTTATATTATTATATCATTGTTATTACTATTATAATTCTTCTTATTATTACTATTATATTATTACTGTAATTATTATTATTATTTTATTATTATTATTATTTTATTTAAATTTTATTATTATTATTTTATTGTTATTAATATTATTTTATTATTATTTTATTATTAATAATATTATTTTATTATTATTATTATTATTATTATTGTTATTATTATTATTCTTATTATTACTGTTATTTTTATTATTATTATTATTCTTATTATTGTTATTATTCTTATTCTTGCTGTTATTATTATTATTAATTATTATTATAAATATTATTATTATTATTATTATCATTAATAATAATATCATTATTATTATTATTATTACTGTTATTATTAAAGCAGTATTTATGTAGAGAACGTGAACTGCGGGTCTCTCTCAGTAAATCTCGCGAGATCTTACTGCGCTCCTACTCTGCCGCTACTTTGCGCTTCCAGTAGAAATAAGCGAGTGTGTGTGATGTACCGGTAAGCGCGCGCCCGTGCAGCACCGCACCGCACTGACTGTACACACACACACGCGCGCGCGCTCCCGTGCAGCACCGCACCGCACTGACTGTACACACACACACACACACATATACAGACGCGCGCTCCCGTGCAGCACCGCATCTTCTACACCGGCTAAACACACAGGCACGCGCGCGCGCTCCCGCCCGGTCTGAGCCGTGCCCGTGCTGCAGCGAGCGGACCATGTTACCGCTGGATGTGAACCTGCAGGTGCTGACGGACGAGCTCTCCGTCTACCTGGAGAACCAGGTCCGGGTCGGGCTGCTGGGCTCCGGGGTCGGACTGGCGCTCGCTCTCGGCTTCGGTGCCGCCTACGCCTGCTACTACTGGACCTCTATAGCCAAGGTAACACACACACACACACACACACACACACACACACACACACACCACACACACACACACGCTGGTGCATCAGGGTTGGTGATCTGCACCTCCGTGGTTAGGGTCATACCCGCGCGCACCCGTGAACCAACCCGTCCAAATGACAAGTGTGATGCGGTACCTGTGGGACACACACACACACACACACACACACACACACACACACACACACACACACTCAGACTAACGCGAAAGAGGGAATTATTATTGCTTACGTTATTCTTATTCTTATTATTTACATTATTACTATCTATTATATGATTATTATTAATAATTACATTTACATTTTCTGCATTTAGCGGACGCTCTT
Source organism: Trichomycterus rosablanca (assembly GCF_030014385.1). Classification (NCBI taxonomy): domain Eukaryota; kingdom Metazoa; phylum Chordata; class Actinopteri; order Siluriformes; family Trichomycteridae; genus Trichomycterus; species Trichomycterus rosablanca. Next base: position 54,414,753 of record NC_085991.1, on the reverse strand, counting down.
ATCCAGAGCGACTTACAGAAGTGCTTCCATAGTGAACATTTAATTTCTCAAGTTTTAGTAAACAACAGTCGAAGAACACAAATCTGCTGAAACCTGTTAGAACCAAAGTGTTTTTTTGGGTTTTTTTTGGAAATGGAAGAATAAAGTTAGTAAATAAGTACAAGTACAAGTCAGCTTAAGTGTTTAGTAAAAAGGTGATGAAGGTTTTTAATCGTTTCTTAAAGACAGCAAGAGACTCAGATGTTCGAACAGACAGAGGAAGTTCATTCCACCACTTGGGTGCTAGAACAGAGAAGAGCCTTGATGCTTGTCTTCCTTTAGTCCTGGGTGGAGGCTCAAGTCGAGCGAGACTGGTGGCTTGGAGGTTGCGTGGTACAGAGTGGGGTTTGATTAGACCATGAAGGTAGCTTGGGGCTGCTCCATTTTTGGCTTTGTAGGTGAGCATCAGTGTTTTAAACTGAATGCGTGCAGCTACAGGAAGCCAGTGAAGAGAACGCAGCAGGGGGTGATGTGGCAGTGTTTGGGCTGGTTAAAAACCCAGAGAGCAGGTGTAGATAGAGAAAAGAAGTGGGCCAAGTACAGAGCCCTGAGGAACACCGATTGAGAGAGTGCATGGGGGAGATATGGATCCCCTCCATGACACTTGGTAGGAGCGCCCTTCGAGGTAGGAGGCCATCCATTGCCATGCTGAACCTGTTACTCCAAGGTTGGAGAGAGTGGTCAGGAGAATGCTGTGATTCACTGTGTCGAAGGCTGCAGAGAGGTCAAGAAGAATGAGGACCGATGACCGTTTGGCTGCTTTGGCTGCCGTTTCCATAGAATGCGCTGCCTTGAAGCCAGACTGGTACGGATCGTGGAGGTCATTCTGAGTAAGAAAGGCAGATAGTTGGTTATAGACAGAACGTTCAAGAATTTTGGATAGAAAAGAGAGGAGTGAGACAGGTCTGTAGTTGTTAATGTCTGTGGTGTCTAGTGTAGGTTTCTTAAGAATGTGAATGACCTGAGCCTTCTTAAAAGCAGTAGGGATGACACCTGATGTCAGGGAGTTGTTGATGATGGGTGTGATGAAGGGGATTAGGTCCTGTGAGATGTATTTGAGGATGGTGGATGGTATAGGGTCAAGTGTGCATGTGGTGGGATTGCTGGATGAGAGGAGCTGTGTAACCTCATCCATGGTGAGTGGGGTGAAGCTGGTGAGTGTGTTGGTGGGTTGAGGGTCAGTTGAAAGTGGGTAATAGTAAGTAAGTAAGTAATATTAATGAAAGTAATACAGTGGGGGAAATAAGTATTTGATCCCCTGCTGATTTTGTAAGTTTACCCCTTTACAAAGACTTGAACAGTCTATAATTTTTATGGAAGGTTTATTTTAAGAGAGAGAGACAGAATATCAACAAAAAATCCAGAAAAACAACATTAAATAAAAGTTATAAATTAATTTGTATTTAATTAAGGGAAATAAGTATTTGATCCCCTACCAACCAGCAACCAGCCCATGAGGCTACAAATTAGTCCTGTCCCTGTATAAAAGACTCCTGTCACAGAATCAGTTTCTTCCGTTCAAATCTCTCGACCACCATGGGCAAGACCAAAGAGCTATCAAAGGACGTCAGGGACAAGATTATAGACCTGCACAAGGCTGGAATGGGCTACAAGACCATCAGCAAGAAGCTTGGTGAGAAAGAGACCACTGTTGGTGCGATCATTCGAAAATGGAAGAAATACAAGATCACAGTCAATCACCCTCACTCTGGAGCTCCATGCAAGATCTCACCTGGTGGGGTAAGAATGATTCTGAGAAAGGTGAGGTCAGTCCAGAATTACACGGGAGGAGCTCGTCAATGATCTGAAGGAAGCTGGGAGCACAGTCACCAAGAAAACCATTAGTAACACACTTCGCCGTAATGGATTGAGATCCTCCAGTGCCCGCAAAGTCCCTCTGCTCAAGAAGGCTCATGTACAGGCCCGTCTGAAGTTTGCCAATGAACACCTGAATGATTCAGAGAAAGCTTGGGAGAATGTGATATGGTCAGATGAGACCAAAATTGAACTCTTTGGCATCAACTCCACTCGCCGTGTTTGGAGGCAGAGAAATGCCCGGTGGGGATGGTGTTCTTGGGGTCATATCCAGCATTTCTCTGCTCCCAGCTCCCTTGAGATCATTGACAAGCTCCTCCCGTGTAATTCTGGACTGACCTCACCTTTCTCAGAATCATTCTTACCCCACCAGGTGAGATCTTGCATGGAGCTCCAGAGTGAGGGCGATTGACTGTGATCTTGTATTTCTTCCATTTTCGAATGATCGCACCAACAGTGGTCTCTTTCTCACCAAGCTTCTTGCTGATGGTCTTGTAGCCCATTCCAGCTTTGTGCAGGTCTACAATCTTGTCCCTGACGTCCTTTGATAGCTCTTTGGTCTTGCCCATGGTGGTTGAGAGATTTGAACGGAAGAAATTCTGTGACGGGAGTCTTTTATACAGGGACAGGACTAATTTGTGTGCCTCATGGGCACATAACCGGTCTGTGGGGTTCAGAATTCTTGCTGGTTGGTAGGGGATCAAATACTTATTTCCCTTAATTAAATACAAATTAATTTATAACTTTTATTTAATGTTTTTTTTTCTGGATTTTTTGTTGATATTCTGTCTCTCTCTGTTAAAATAAACCTTCCATAACAATTATAGACTGTTCAAGTCTTTGTAAAGGGGAAAACTTACAAAATCAGCAGGGGATCAAATACTTATTTCCCCCACTGTATATATATATATTATTATTGATATTAATATAAACATTATTATTAATTATTATTATTATTATTAATTATTATTGCTATTAATATTAGAATTAAAATTCATTATTATTACAATTATATTTTCATTGTTATTAATTATTATATTATATTTATATTAAATATATTAATAAATTATATTTTAAAATATATTATTAAATAATATCTTTATAAATATTTCAATCAATATCAATAAATTAATATATGTAATAAGATATTTAATAATTATAATTATTAAGTATAAATTAATGTTATTAATATTATTTCGATTCTTCTTCTTATTATTGTTATTATTATAAAACCGGCACGGTGGCTCGGTGGGTAGCACTGTCGCCTCACTGCAAGAAGGCCCTGGGTTTGATCCCCAGGTGGGGCGGTCCGGGTCTTTCTGTGTGGAGTTTGCATGTTCTCCCCGTGTCTGTGTGGGTTTCCTCCCGGTGCTCCGGTTTCCTCCCACAGTCCAAAGACTTGTAAGTGAGGTGAACTGGAGACTAGAGAAAATTGTCCATGACTGTGTTCGATATAACCTTGTGAACTGATGAACCTTGTGTAATGAGTAACTACCGTTCCTGTCATGAATGTAACCAAAGTGTAAAACATGACGTTAAAATCCTAATAAATAAAAAAATTAATTATATAAAACACCCAGTAAACATCACCCAGTCTAAAAAAACTAATAAAACACGTCTTTTATCTAAAAGTTACATAAAACATCACATTTTCATCTCGGACACCCGTTCTTGGAGGAAAAATGAATCTTAATAAATATTTGTATTTGATTACAGTGAGATCAGAAGTCATGTGACCCACCCGTAAACGTGTAATAAATAAAAGCGCTTGTTGATGTTTTGCAGAAGCCGAAGCTGGTCGCCGGGGGTAAGAAGTTTTTCGATTTCCTGAAGGAGAACTGTCCAGTGGTGACGGAGACGTACTACCCTCCGTTCTGGTGCTGGGAGGGTCGAGCGCAGACGCTTCTCCGACCGTTCGTCACCGCCAAACCCTGGGTCTCCTACAGGAAGTAGGTCTTCCTCAGGTCTTCTATTCCCCTTCTTATTATTGAATTTGTGTGTCAGCCATAACAGTTGTAAGGTAGATCAATGATATAGAAGACATGATAAGCTTCCAATGTTGTAGCAACAGTTTAGGGAAGGACTGTTCCTGTATGAGCATTAGCGAGCTCTTTAAAGACATGAGGAAAAGCTTCCTGCACAGAGCCCTGACCTCAGCCCCACCCAACTGCTCTGGGATGAACCGGAACACCAACTGATCAATCAGCACCCAGCTGTACAAATACTGTCATAATTTGATAAAATGGGCACAAATTCCTATTCCGATTCTTTTCCTAATGGGACACACGCTTATAAATGTAATAGCATCTGGAACAACAGAAGCTCAGGTAAGCAGCGGTTATGAATGTTTTTGCTGTGTTTGGGAATTTGGCCGCTGTGCCATGATTTATCGAGCGCTTTTGTTCTGTAATGAAGACAAAACGTATCAGTTGAAGCTTTTAACTGGAACCTTCTTGTTACAGAAATTACATTCATTTACACAATGAGGAGGAAAGTAAAGACACGAAGTAAAACGGCTAAATACACTCGCTAATCTGTTGTTGTTTTTATCTGAACTTACAGATTATTTCTTTATTTCTACGCTACATTTATAATATATGTTCTGTGTTTATTATAGTGACTCGTGACTCGACTCGACTCGGACTCTAGCCTAAAGACTCGTGACTCGACTCGGACTCTAGCCTAAAGACTCGTGACTCGACTCGGACTCTAGCCTAAAGACTCGTGACTCGACTCGGACTCTAGCCTAAAGACTCGTGACTCGACTCGGACTCTAGCCTAAAGACTCGTGACTCGACTCGGACTCTAGCCTAAAGACTCGTGACTCGACTCGGACTCTAGCCTAAAGACTCGTGACTCGACTCGGACTCTAGCCTAAAGACTCGTGACTCGACTCGGACTCTAGCCTAAAGACTCGTGACTCGACTCGGACTCTAGCCTAAAGACTCGTGACTCGACTCGGACTCTAGCCTAAAGACTCGTGACTCGACTCGGACTCTAGCCTAAAGACTCGTGCCTCGACTCGGACTCTAGCCTAAAGACTCGTGACTCGACTCGGACTCTAGTCTAAAGACTCGTGACTCGACTCGGACTCTAGCCTAAAGACTCGTGACTGGACTCGGACTCTAGCCTAAACACTCGTGACTGGACTCGGACTCTAGCCTAATGACTCGTGACTCGACTCGGACTCTAGCCTAAAGACTCGTGACTCGACTCGGACTCTAGTCTAAAGACTCGTGACTCGACTCGGACTCTAGCCTAAACACTCGTGACTCGACTCGGACTCTAGCCTAAAGACTCGTGCCTCGACTCTGACTCTAGCCTAAAGACTCGTGACTCGACTCGGACTCTAGCCTAAAGACTCGTGACTCGACTCGGACTCTAGCCTAAAGACTCGTGACTCGACTCGGACTCTAGCCTAAAGACTCGTGACTCGACTCGGACTCTAGCCTAAAGACTCGTGACTCGACTCGGACTCTAGCCTAAAGACTCGTGACTGGACTCGGACTCTAGCCTAAACACTCGTGACTGGACTCGGACTCTAGCCTAATGACTCGTGACTCGACTCGGACTCTAGCCTAAAGACTCGTGACTCGACTCGGACTCTAGTCTAAAGACTCGTGACTCGACTCGGACTCTAGCCTAAAGACTCGTGACTCGACTCGGACTCTAGCCTAAAGACTCGTGACTCGACTCGGACTCTAGCCTAAAGACTCGTGCCTCGACTCGGACTCTAACCTAAAGACTCGTGACTCGACTCGGACTCTAGCCTAAAGACTCGTGACTCGACTCGGACTCTAGCCTAAAGACTCGTGACTCGACTCGGACTCTAGCCTAAAGACTCATGCCTCGACTCGGACTCTAACCTAAAGACTCGTGACTCGACTCGGACTCTAGCCTAAAGACTCGTGACTCGACTCGGACTCTAGCCTAAAGACTCGTGCCTCGACTCGGACTCTAGCCTAAAGACTCGTGACTCGACTCGGACTCTAGCCTAAAGACTCGTGCCTCGACTCGGACTCTAGCCTAAAGACTCGTGACTCGACTCGGACTCTAACCTAAAGACTCGTGACTCGACTCGGACTCTAGCCTAAAGACTCGTGACTCGACTCGGACTCTAGCCTAAAGACTCGTGCCTCGACTCGGACTCTAACCTAAAGACTCGTGACTCGACTCGGACTCTAGCCTAAAGACTCGTGACTCGACTCGGACTCTAGCCTAAAGACTCGTGCCTCGACTCTGACTCAAGCCTAAAGACTCGTGACTGGACTTGGACTCTAGCCTAAAGACTCGTGACTCGACTCGGACTCTAGCCTAAAGACTCGTGACTCGACTCGAACTCTAGTCTAAAGACTCGTGACTCGACTCGGACTCTAGTCTAAAGACTCGTGACTCGACTCGGACTCTAGCCTAAAGACTCGTGACTGGACTCGGACTCTAGCCTAAACACTCGTGACTGGACTCGGACTCTAGCGTAATGACTCGTGACTCGACTCGGACTCTAGCCTAAAGACTCGTGACTCGACTCGGACTCTAGTCTAAAGACTCGTGACTCGACTCGGACTCTAGCCTAAAGACTCGTGACTCGACTCGGACTCTAGCCTAAAGACTCGTGACTCGACTCGGACTCTAGCCTAAAGACTCGTGACTCGACTCGGACTCTAGCCTAAAGACTCGTGACTCGACTCGGACTCTAGCCTAAAGACTCGTGCCTCGACTCGGACTCTAGCCTAAAGACTCGTGACTCGACTCGGACTCTAACCTAAAGACTCGTGACTCGACTCGGACTCTAGCCTAAAGACTCGTGACTCGACTCGGACTCTAGCCTAAAGACTCGTGCCTCGACTCGGACTCTAACCTAAAGACTCGTGACTCGACTCGGACTCTAGCCTAAAGACTCGTGACTCGACTCGGACTCTAGCCTAAAGACTCGTGCCTCGACTCTGACTCAAGCCTAAAGACTCGTGACTGGACTAGGACTCTAGCCTAAAGACTCGTGACTCGACTCGGACTCTAGCCTAAAGACTCGTGACTCGACTCGAACTCTAGTCTAAAGACTCGTGACTCGACTCGGACTCTAGCCTAAAGACTCGTGACTCGACTCGAACTCTAGTCTAAAGACTCGTGACTCGACTCGGACTCTAGTCTAAAGACTCGTGACTCGACTCGGACTCTAGCCTAAAGACTCGTGACTGGACTTGGACTCTAGCCTAAAGACTCGTGACTGGACTCGGACTCTAGCCTAAAGACTCGTGACTCGACTCGGACTCTAGTCTAAAGACTCGTGACTCGACTCGGACTCTAGCCTAATGACTCGTGACTCGACTCGGACTCTAGTCTAAAGACTCGTGACTCGACTCGGACTCTAGCCTAAAGACTCGTGACTGGACTCGGACTCTAGCCTAATGACTCGTGACTCGACTCGGACTCTAGTCTAAAGACTCGTGACTCGACTCGGACTCTAGTCCAAAGACTTGTGACAACTCGGCCTCTAGCCTAAAGACTCGTGACTCGACTCGGACTCTAGCCTAAAGACTCGTGACTCGACTCGGACTCTAGTCTAAAGACTCGTGACTCGACTCGGACTCTAGCCTAAAGACTCGTGACTCGACTCGGACTCTAGCCTAAAGACTCGTGACTCGACTCGGACTCTAGTCTAAAGACTCGTGACTCGACTCGGACTCTAGCCTAAAGACTCGTGACCCGACTCGGACTCTAGCCTAAAGACTCGTGACTCGACTCGGACTCTAGCCTAAAGACTCGTGACCCGACTCGGACTCTAGCCTAAAGACTCGTGACTCGACTCGGACTCTAGCCTAAAAACAAAAATCGTATAAAGAAGACGTTATGCACCCCCGATTCTGAAGGATCAGCCTTTAATCTTTTTATTCACCACTAATTAACTCGAGTTGCTCGAGCATGTGTGTGAATAAGCTAGCGCCTGATTAGCGCTCTGTGGGGCTCTCAGCTCGAGCGAAGCATCGTGCCGCTCTGTAAGACTGAATGTCGTTGCTGTAACTCAAGGTCGTCCGGGTTTCTGACAGTAGTGTGATGATGTCATCCACTAACACACACCGCTCTGTGTGTGTGTGTGTGTGTGTGTGTCGGGAGTGAAATGGATCCCACGGTCTGAAATGCTAACCCAAGCAAGTTGCTACTCAAGCTAATTGAGCCATACGTATATATTACGTTATATATGATTAGCACGTGCAAATGGTCAAAAGTAAGTGGACACCCGAACAGTTTGTTCATCTGAGCTTCTTCTTTGCTCGTTCGGGAAGCTCTGACCCAGGCTAGGCAATGCGGCTGCTAGGATTGGCTCTCGTTCCGCTAGATTAGCTTTGCTGAGGTCAGGTACTGATGTTAGGTGATAAGGTAGGAGTTCCAGTTCACGCTGATGTGGTGTCGGTTTGAGGTTAGAGCTCTGCGACGATCAGCCAAGTTCTTTCATGATAAATTCATGGTACCTGATTGTGTGTTTGATTAAGGGAAGCGGTAGCTTAGCGGTTTAGGTACTGGACTAGTAATCCCCTCCACTGGCAGGTTGCCACTTTTGGGCCCTAAAGCAAGGCCCTTAATTGCTTGGACAGAATACAGTCATAAAATTGTGAGTCGCTCTGGATAAAAACGTCATCAAATGAAACAGAAGATGAGATTGGTGGGACTGGTAAGGGCCTTGCTTAGGGGCCCAACAGAGGCAACTTGGTGGTTGCAGGGCTTGAACAGGCGATCTTCTGATTACTTGTCCAGTACCTTAACCATAAGATAAGGAAAAGACTAGAGGACAAATGAGACACCTGAGATGAGATAAAATAGGAAGACAAGATGAGGGGTGAGATGAGAGGATAGAGACAGATGAGACACCTAAAACAAGATTACAAAGGAAGACAGGACAGGACAAGAGAACATAGTAAGACAAAAATAGGAAAACAAGAGGATAGAGGAAGGTGGGTGAGCCTAGAGGATAGAGACTAATGAGACACCTGAGATGAGATAAAATAGAAAGACAAAATGAGTGAGACAAGAGGACATAGTGAGACTAAATCAAGAGGACATAGGAGACTGGGTGAGGCAAGATGATAGACAGACGAGACACGTGAGACATGATTATAAAGGAAGACAAGACAGGTGAGATAAGAGGACATAATAAAACAAAAATAGAAAGGCAAGTGGATGGAGCAAGATAAGCTGGGCGAGACTAGAGGACACATGAGACACCTGAGATGAGATAAAATGAGTAAAACTAGAGGACATGGTGAGACAGAAAATGGGTGAGACAAGAGGACAGAGACAGATGAGATGCCTGAGACATGATTATAAAGAGAGACAAGATGTGTGATGAGAGGACATAGTGAAACAAAAATAGTACAACAACAGGAGATGGGTGAGACATGACAAGATATATAAATTACGACAAAATAGTAACGTAAAACAAGAAAGATGAGAATATGACAATATAGTAACAAGAGGACTAGGGTATGGGGAGGAATGAGACACCTGAGACATGATTATTAAGAAAACAAGACGCATGAGATGTCATAATAGAGGAAGATAAGTTGAGTGAAACTAGAGGAAAGGGACAAATAAAACAAAAATATGAAGACACAAGAATAGAGAAAGATGGGTGAGACTAGAGGATAGAGACAAATAAGACACCTAAGACATGATTATGAAAGGAGACGAGACAGATGAGATGAGAGAATAGAGGAACATAAGCTGGGCAAGACTAGAGGATAAGGACTAATAAGACATTGAAAATGAGATAAAATGGGAAGACAAGATGGGTGAGATGAGAGGACATAGAAGATTGGGTGAGACAAGAGAATAAACTGACGAGACACCTGAGACATGATTATAAAGGAAGATGAGACAGGTGAGATGAGACGACATAGTAAGACAAAATATTACAAGAGGACAGAGGAAGATGGGTGAGAGTAGAAGATAGAGACAAATAAGACACCTGAGACAAGATTATGAAGGGAGACGAGACTGGTGAGATGACATAATAGAGAGGGCAAGACTAAAGGATAAGGACAAATGAGACACCCGAGATGAGATAAAATAGGAAGACAGGGCGGGTGAGACGAGAGAATATAAAAAAACAAAAACAAGAGGAGAGAAAAGATTGGGAGAGATGTGAGAACAGAGACAGATGAGACGCCTGAGACATGATTATAAAGAGAGACAAGACACGAGATGAGACAATAGAGAGGGTGAGACTAAAGGATGAGGACAAGACACCGGAGATAGGATAAAATAGGAAGACAAGACAGGTGAAATAAGAGAACATAGTAGGACAAAAACAAGAGGACAGAGAAGATTGGGTGTGACAAGAGTATGGGGACAGATGAGACACCTGAAATGATAAAATAAGAAAATGAGAAAGGTGAGATGAGATAATAGAGAAAGACAAGATGGGTGAAACTAGTGGATGGGTATAGAGACAACTGAGACACCTGAGATGAGAGGATACAGTGAGACAAAATATTACAAGAGACAGATGAGACACCAGAGACATAATTATAAAGACGAGACGTGAGATGAGATTAAAGCGTGAGACTAAAGAATAAGAACAAATGAGGCACCCAAAATAAAATAGAACTACAAGAACAAGAGGACAAAAACACTGGGAGAGACGAGAGGACAGAGACAGATGAGACTCCTGAGACATGATTATACAGGAAGACGAGACAGGTGAGACGAGATATTAGAGGAAGATAAGATGGGTGAAACTAGAGGAAAGGGACAGATGAGACACCTGAAGTGAGATAAAATAGTAAAACGAGACGGCTGAGACGAGAGGACGGGTGAGACAAACTGCACCAGTGATGGTAGAACAGACACTGAAAATCTAATCTGTTATGTAACGTTATTCTCCTTTAACAAGATCATCCTGGTGCAGATATGAACTGTGTGTGTGTGTGTGTGTGTGTGTGTGTTTCAGTGAGCTTATCCCAGCACCAGATGGAGGTCAGATATCTCTGGACTGGTTTGATAACGATGAGAGTCTCTCTCACCCAGAGTCGTCCACTCGACCCACCGTCCTGCTTCTGCCGGGATTAACGGGAACCAGCCGGGAGTCCTACATCCTGCACATGGTCCAGCAGAGCCGAGAGCTCGGGTACAGGTGGGTCAGGACCGGGTCAGACACAGCACAGCACAACGCAACAAAACACAACACGTCACAGCACAGCACAACATCACTTTAACACAGCACAACACAGCATAACACAGCACAATACAACACAAGAGACACTACAGCTCAACACAGCAGAACACAAAACAGCACAACACAAGACAACACAGCTCAACACAGCAGAACACAACACAGTACAACACAAGACAACACAGCTCAACACAGCAGAACAGCAGAACACAACACAGCACAACACAGCTCAACACAGCAGAACAGCAGAACACAACACAGCACAACACAAGACAACACAGCTCAACACAGCATAACAGCAGAACACAACACAAGACAACACAGCACTGCATAACAGCAGAACACAGCACAGCACAACACAGCACAACACATCAACACAGCTCAGCACAACAACACATCAACACAGCTCAGCACAACACAACACAGTTCACATGGTCAAGCAGAGCCGTAAGCTTGGGTACAGGTGGGTCAGGACCAGGTCAGACACAACACAGCACATCACAGTACAACACAACAACACAGCACAACAACACATCAACACAACAACACAGCACAACACAGCATAAGACAGCACAAGACAACACAGAATAACACAGCACAGCACAACACAGCATAACACAACAACACATTAACACAGCAAAATACAACTCTGCACAAGGCACTACACAGCATAACACAAGACAGCACAACACAGCACAACTACACAACATAACACAACAACACAGCACATCACAACACAACACAGCATAACACAACACAGCATAACACAACACATCACAACACATCACAACACAGCATAACAACACAGCACATCACAACACATCACATCAAAACACAACACATCACATCACATCACAACACAACACATCACAACACATCACATCACAACACAGCACATCACAACACAGCACAGCACATCACAACACATCACATCACAATCACATCACATCACATCACATCACATCACAACACAACACATCACATCACATCACAACACATCACATCACAACACATCACAATCACATCACATCACAACACATCACATCACATCACATCACATCACATCACATCACAACACATCACATCACATCACATCACATCACAACACATCACATCACAATCACATCCACATCACAACACATCAATTCACATCACATCACAACACATCACATCAATTCACATCACATCACAACACATCACATCACAACACAACACAACACATCACATCACAACACAACACATCACATCACATCACAACACATCACATCACATCACAACACAACACAACACATCACATCACATCACAACACATCACATCACATCACATCACAACACAACACAACACATCACATCACAACACATCACATCCACATCACAACACATCAATTCACATCACATCACAACACAACACAACACAACACATCACATCACATCACAACACATCACATCACAACACATCACATCAATTCACATCACATCACAACACAACACAACACAACACATCACATCACATCACAACACAACACATCACAACACATCACATCAATTCACATCACATCACAACACATCACATCACAACACAACACAACACATCACAACACATCACATCCACATCACATCACATCACAACACAACACAACACAACACATCACATCACATCACATCAATTCACATCACATCACAACACAACACAACACATCACATCACATCACATCACATCACATCACAACACAACACAACACAACACAACACAACACAACACAACACAACACAACACAACACAACACAACACATCACATCACATCACATCAATTCACATCACATCACAACACAACACAACACATCACATCAATTCACATCACATCACAACACATCACATCACAACACAACACAACACATCACATCACAACACATCACATCCACATCACAACACATCAATTCACATCACATCACAACACATCACATCACAACACAACGCAACACATCACATCACAACACATCACATCCACATCACAACACATCAATTCACATCACATCACAACAATTCACATCACAACACAACACAACACAACACATCACATCACAACACATCACATCCACATCACAACACATCAATTCACATCACATCACAACACATCACAACACATCACATCACATCACATCACAACACAACACATCACAACACATCACATCAATTCACATCACATCACAACACATCACATCACAACACAACACAACACATCACATCACAACACATCACATCACAACACATCACATCACATCACATCACAACACAACACAACACAACACAACACATCACATCACAACACATCACAACACATCAATTCACATCACATCACAACACAACACAACACAACACATCACATCACAACACATCACATCCACATCACAACACATCAATTCACATCACATCACAACACATCACAACACATCACATCACATCACATCACATCACAACACAACACATCACAACACATCACATCAATTCACATCACATCACAACACAACACATCACATCACAACACATCACATCACAACACATCAATTCACATCACATCACAACACAACACATCACATCACAACACATCACATCCACATCACAACACATCAATTCACATCACATCACAACACATCACATCACAACACATCACATCACATCACATCACAACACAACACAACACATCACATCACAACACATCACATCACATCACATCACATCACAACACAACACAACACATCACATCACAACACAACACAACACATCACATCACAACACATCACATCCACATCACAACACATCAATTCACATCACATCACAACACAACACAACACAACACATCACATCACATCACAACACATCACATCACAACACATCACATCAATTCACATCACATCACAACACAACACAACACAACACATCACATCACAACACAACACATCACAACACATCACATCAATTCACATCACATCACAACACATCACATCACAACACAACACAACACATCACAACACATCACATCCACATCACATCACATCACAACACAACACAACACAACACAACACATCACATCACATCACATCAATTCACATCACATCACAACACAACACAACACATCACATCACATCACATCACATCACATCACATCACAACACAACACAACACAACACAACACAACACAACACAACACAACACAACACAACACAACACAACACAACACATCACATCACATCACATCAATTCACATCACATCACAACACAACACAACACATCACATCAATTCACATCACATCACAACACATCACATCACAACACAACACAACACATCACATCACAACACATCACATCCACATCACAACACATCAATTCACATCACATCACAACACATCACATCACAACACAACGCAACACATCACATCACAACACATCACATCCACATCACAACACATCAATTCACATCACATCACAACAATTCACATCACATCACAACACAACACAACACAACACATCACATCACAACACATCACATCCACATCACAACACATCAATTCACATCACATCACAACACATCACAACACATCACATCACATCACATCACAACACAACACATCACAACACATCACATCAATTCACATCACATCACAACACATCACATCACAACACAACACAACACATCACATCACAACACATCACATCACAACACATCACATCACATCACATCACAACACAACACAACACAACACATCACATCACAACACATCACAACACATCAATTCACATCACATCACAACACAACACAACACAACACATCACATCACAACACATCACATCCACATCACAACACATCAATTCACATCACATCACAACACAACACAACACATCACAACACATCACATCACATCACATCACATCACAACACATCACAACACATCACATCAATTCACATCACATCACAACACATCACATCACAACACAACACAACACATCACATCACAACACATCACATCACAACACATCAATTCACATCACATCACAACACAACACAACACAACACATCACATCACAACACATCACATCCACATCACAACACATCAATTCACATCACATCACAACACATCACATCACAACACATCACATCACAACACAACACAACACATCACATCACAACACATCACATCACATCACATCACATCACAACACAACACATCACATCACAACACATCAATTCACATCACATCACAACACAACACAACACATCACATCACATCACATCACAACACATCACATCACAACACAACACATCAATTCACATCACATCACAGCACATCACAAACGGAGACAGTAAAATCTGCTGCGGTGCACTAGATCAGCTCTTTCCTCCACACACACACACACACACACACACACTCTGATTAACACTCACACAGGGAATTATGGGTAATGGGGGGGTTTGTGTCTACTCAGCATCTTACGGTTCGAGTCTGTTGAGTTTAATGGATTAAAGCTGTGAAGCTCAGCACAGCTCCACTCACACACTCACTCACACACACACTCACACACACACACACACACTATCACCTGCACTCAGACTGCAGCACACACACACACACACACACACACTATCACCTGCACTCAGACTGCAGCACACACACACACACACACTATCACCTGCACTCAGACTGCAGCACACACACACACACACACACACACTATCACCTGCACTCAGACTGCAGCACACACACACACACACACTATCACCTGCACTCAGACTGCAGCACACACACACACACACACACACACTATCACCTGCACTCAGACTGCAGCACACACACACACTATCACCTGCACTCAGACTGCAGCACACACACAATCACCTGCACTCAGACTGCAGCACACACACACACACACACACACTATCACCTGCACTCAGACTGCAGTACACACTATCACCTGTGTGTGTTCACAGTGTGTGTATGTGATGCATTTACTGTCTGTGTGTGTGTGTGTGTTTGTGTGTGTGTGTTCTGTTTCGGTGTTTTTCAGGTGTTTGGTGTTTAATAACAGGGGCGTGTCAGGAGAGAAACTGCTGGTAAGCAGACGCATCACTTCCTGTTTTGTTTGAAACAGGCGTCCCAATACTTCTGACCGCACCATGTCCCTCAGACGTGTAATAATAGCCGTCGTGTGTAGATGAAGCTCGCAGGAGGTGGTCGTGTCTCCAGCGTCACATTTTGTCCTAATTAGGGTGAAACGGTGGAATCACCTGATACACGATGTGGTCAAAAGTATTTGGACGCCTCTTCTAATGAATTAGTCCAGGATTTTAAGCCACGCCCACTGCTGACGTGTTTTAAATCAATTGTATAAAATCATTGGAAGCTTCTCACCCTGTGCCACTGTTGGGCCCCTGAGCAAGACCCCTAACCCTGTATTATTCTCAATTATTAAAGTGTGAAAGATTTATTCCACCTGTACAGTAACTATTAGTGGCTTATAGTAACTATCCTCTCACTGACGTCCTGGTTCCTACAGTTCTTACTGTTATACACTGCAGTTATAGAACTGAACCTGTCTGACGTTCATTCACTCATTCATTTAATCATTTATTCCATCATTCATCCATCTATTCATTTATTTAATCACTTATTCATACATGTATTTCTCATCCATCAATTTACTCATTCATTCATTTTTTCTTTTATTCATTTAATCGTTCATTCATTCATTTATTTTTTTATAAATTACTTTCATCCATCCATTTATCCATCCATCAGTTCAGTCATTCATTCATTTATTCACTCATTCATTTAATCATGTATTCATACATTTGTTTCTTGACCATTCATTTAATCATTCATTCGTTTATAATCATTTATATCATAATCATTTATAAATTACTGTCATCCATCCATCAGTTCATTCATTCACACATCAATCTGTTTGTTCATTCATTCATTCACTCATTCATTTCATCATTTATCCATCCATTCATTTGTTTCATCATTTATTCATACATTTATTTATCTATCATCCATCCATTTATTTATTCATTCACTCACTCATTCTTTTAATCATTTATAAATGACTTTCATCCATCCATCAGTTCATTCATTCATTCATTCATTTAATCATTTATCCACCGATCTCTTCATTTGTTTCATCATTTATTCATACCTATTTTTCTTGATCATTGATTTATTCATTCATTCATTCATTCAATCATTTAATCCTTCATTCATTCATTTATTCACTCTCATTTATTTGATCATTTATAAATTACTGTCATCCATCCATTTATCCATCCATCAGTTCATTCATTCATTCCATTTATTTGTTTCATAATTTATTCATACATTTATGTCTCATCTAATATTTATTAATTAATTCATCCATCAATCTGTTCATTTGTTTAATCCTTCACTCATTCATTTATTCACTCTCATTCTTTTAATCATTTATAAATTAATCCGTCATCCATCCATTTATCCATCCACCAGTTCATTCATTCATACATTCATTTCATCATTTATCCATACATCTATTCATAATTTATTCATTAATTAATTTATCAATCAATCTGTTCATTCATTCATTCGTTCAATTATTTCCCGTTCATTTATTACTTCATTCATCATGTAAACATTCATCCATTTATTCATTTTTTCACCCATTCATTAATTTATTGATTCATTCCTTCCCTCATTAATGCAATCATTTGAGTTCTCATTTATCTTCTTTCAGTCATTCATTCCTTAATGTCTTCACTCATTTACTTATTTATTCAATTACTTGAATATCATCCATCCATTTATTCATTTATTTAATTATTTATTAATGTGGTCATCATCCATGCATCTATTCATTCACTCGTTTATTCATTCATCTACTGTCTGTTGTACCTGTTGTTCTCCTGTCTGACTCTATATGTGTGTGTGTGTGTACGTGTGTGTGTGTGTGTATGTGTACATGTGTGTTTCAGACTCCCAGGACATACTGTGCTGCTAACACTGAGGATCTGGAGACGGTGATTCAACACGTCAGTAAAACTCACCCCGACTCTCCAGCCATGGCAGCGGGCGTGTCCATGGGAGGGTAAGATCAATCACACACACACACACACACACACACACACACACACACACACACACACACACACACACACACACACCTGTATACAGTGTGTGGTGGATTCTTGTTTCAGCTTCAGTCCTGATGGTTCGGTTCTCTCCCTCTCCTGCAGGATGATGCTGGCGAACTATCTGGGTCGTAAAGGTGAGGCGACGTGTCTGAAGGGCGCGGTCGTGTTCTCCGCCGGCTGGGACGTGTTCAAGTGCACGGCGTCACTGGAGAAACCGCTCGACCGCCTCATCTTCAACTCCTACCTCACCGGCTGCCTGCAGGCCTCCGTACACCGGTACTCTGCTAACTAGTGCTGTAACAGATCAGCTAACTAGTGCTGTAACAGATCAGCTAACTAGTGCTGTAACAGACCAACTAACTAGTGCTGTAACCAGCTTCCAAACAGATCAGCTAACTAGTGCTGTAACAGATCAGCTAACTAGTGCTGTAACAGATCAGCTAACTAGTGCTGTAACAGATCAGCTAACTAGTGCTGTAACCAGCTTCCAAACAGATCAGCTAACTAGTGCTGTAACAGATCAGCTAACTAGTGCTGTAACAGATCAGCTAACTAGTGCTGTAACAGACCAGCTAAGACCAGCCAACTAGTGCTGTAACCAGCTTCCAAACAGATCAGCTAACTAGTGCTGTAACAGATCAGCTAACTAGTGCTGTAACAAATCAGCTAACCAGCTTCCAAACAGTAACAGATCAGCTAACTAGTGTTGTAACAGATCAGCTAACTAGTGCTGTGACAGATCAGCTAACCAGCTTCCAAACAGTAACAGATCAGCTAACTAGTGGTGTAACAGATCAGCTAACTAGTGCTGTAACAGACCAGCTAACTAGTGCTGTAACAGATCAGCTAACTAGTGCTGTAACAGATCAGCTAACCAGCTTCCAAACAGATCAGCTAACTAGTGTTGTAACAGATCAGCTAACCAGCTTCCAAACAGACCAGCTAACTAGTGTTGTAACAGATCAGCTAACCAGCTTCCAAACAGATCAGCTAACTAGTGTTGTAACAGATCAGCTAACCAGCTTCCAAACAGACCAGCTAACTAGTGTTGTAACAGATCAGCTAACCAGCTTCCAAACAGACCAGCTAACTAGTGTTGTAACAGATCAGCTAACCAGCTTCCAAACAGATCAGCTAACTAGTGTTGTAACAGATCAGCTAACCAGCTTCCAAACAGACCAGCTAACTAGTGCTGTAACAGATCAGCTAACCATCTTCCAAACAGACCAGCTAACTAGTGCTGTAACAGATCAGCTAACTAGTGCTGTAACAGATCAGCTAACCAGCTTCCAAACAGACCAGCTAACTAGTGCTGTAGTGAACAGCCAGCGATCACATTTACTAGCTGTTACGATGAAATACAGGGTTAGTTAGTTGTTTGGTACTGCAGTTCATAGCTGTTTTACTACAATACTAGTTAGTTGTACAGATACTAGTCAGCTGTTTGGGAGCAGAACTAGCTAACAATTTAGTTAGCATTTAACGTAACAAAACAGCTAGTGAGTATAACAGCTAATCTGTTACTGTACTAGCTGGTGGTTTGTTTACATTAGCAGCTGTTAAATGTCATAATAAGGTAGCTAATAGTAGCTAGATTTTCAGTGACAGAAATAACTAGCCGTTTAGCTTGGCGATCACAGTGCTAGCTTGCAGTTTAATGAGTTTAGCCTAGCCTGATGTTGCTAACTGTTTGTCGTGTTTACAGACACCGGCCGGTGCTGGAGAAAAACTACGACATCGATCACGTGATGAAGGTTCGAACACTAGCGGCTAAAGCGATAATTAGCTGAACGCTAAGCTAGCTAATCCTCCCCGCTGTGTTTATCTCCAGGCTAAAACCATCCGCGAGTTTGACGAGCGTTTCACCTCCAAGATGTTCGGCTACTCCACCAACGACGATTATTACCACGACGCCAGTCCCATCCACAAGCTGAAGTCGGTGCAGGTGCCCATGCTGTGCCTGAACGCCGCCGACGACGTCTTCTCGCCCAATCACGGTGAGCCCACGGCGTCTTCTCGCCCAATCACGGTGAGCCCACGGCGTCTTCTCGCCCAATCACGGTGAGCCCACGACGTCTTCTCGCCCAATCACGGTGAGCCCACGCCGTCTTCTCGCCCAATCACGGTGAGCCCACGCCGTCTTCTCGCCCAATCACGGTGAGCCCACGGCGTCTTCTCGCCCAATCACGGTGAGCCCACGCCGTCTTCTCGCCCAATCACGGTGAGCCCACGCCGTCTTCTCTCCCAATCACGGTGAGCCAGCGGGGGGCGCTTCACACCGTTAGCAACATGCTAACCCTGCTAAATTATTTCTAGCTAGCTTTATCCCATAATTAGACATTATGGGCTTTTCTGTCTGCCATCGCCGTGCTGCTGCAATGAATTCTGGGTCTTTCTCAGTTTTCAATCTATCTGTCTGTCTGTCTGTCTGTCTGTCTGTTTATCTATCTCTTATACACACTCACACACTCTCTCTTACACACACACACTCTCTCACATACACACACTCTCTCTCACATACACACACTCTCTGACATACACACTCTCACTCACATACACACACTCTCTCTCACATACACACACACTCTCATATACACACTCTCTCTCACATACACACACTCTCTCACACATACACACACTCTCATATACACACTCTCTCTCATATACACACTCTCTCTCACATACACACTCTCTCTCACATACACACACACTCTCATATACACACTCTCTCTCACATACACACTCTCTCTCACATACACACACTCTCTGACATACACACACTCTCTCTCACATACACACACTCTCTCTCACATACACACACACTCTCATATACACACTCTCTCTCACATACACACACTCTCTCTTACACACACACACTCTCACATACACACACTCTCTCTTACACATACACACACACACTCTCTCACATACACACACACACTCACACACACTCTCTCTCTTACACACACATACACTCTCTCTCTTACACACACACACACTCACACACTCACTCACACATACACACACTCACACACTCTCTTACACACACACTCTCTCACATAGACACACTCTCTCACTCACACATACACACACACACACACACACTCACACACACACTCTCTCTCTTACACACACACACACACACTCACACACTCTCACTCACACATACACACTCTCTCTCTTACACACACACTCTCTCTTACACACACACACTCTCTCACATACACACACTCTCTTACACATACACACATACTCACACACACTCTCTCTCACACATACACACACTCACACACTCTCTCACTCACACATACACACTCACACTCTTACACACACACTCTCTCACATACACACACTCTTTCACTCACACATACACACACTCTCTTACACATACACACACACACACACTCTCTCACTCACACATACACACACACACTCACACACACTCTCTCTCTTACACACACACACACACTCCATGTTACAGTTAGTGTTAGAGGGTCACACAAACGTCCTTCTGGTTCGTTTATCAGTCAGCCTGACCTAGGCAGTGTGGTTGCAGTTTTATATTTCATATGAATACGTTCTTAAGCAGTGTGTGTGTGTGTGTGTGTGTGTGTGTATGTGTGTGTGTGTGTGTGTCGCAGCCATCCCCGTGGAGGCGGTGAAGCAGAACCCCAACCTGGCGCTGGTCATCACCTGCCACGGCGGCCACATCGGCTTCCTGGAGGGATTCTGGCCGCGTCGCAGCACCTACATGGACCGAGTGTTCCGACAGTTCGTCCGGGCCGTGTTCGAGAACGGCCACGCCCTGACCGAGCGCTCCAGCTAACGCAGGCCGCCGCGCCGCCCCCTACGGCCAGGAGCAAAACATCACCGCGACACACCATGCTAGACCTCCTGTCCTGTTCATTCCTGAGTGTGTGTGTGTGTGTGTGTGTGTGTGTGTGTTTCATGGTACATGGATTCAGAGATGTGACCAGTACGAACACAAACTCTTCCAGCTGAGCCGTCGTTTATCAATCAGGTTTCTACATGTGTCTCTTGTTGCTATGGTAACTTGTTGTAACCTAGCATCATGCGGCTGGACACTCTTATATTTTCTAGCTAGCTAGCTAGCAAGCAAATCCCCAAAGTTATTTCCGCTAGGAACATTAGCTTAAATAAACTAAACAAGGAGAAAACGGGTTCAGTAAAGCTAGCACGCTATTATATACGTTAGCGGCCGTTAGTCACTGAAGTTTATTAGCCAAACATTATAGCTAGGTGATTAGAATTACCTCAAACAGCTTGAAATAATTAGCTAAATAAAATCCAGCTTAGCCGTTAGCTAGCCACCGTTATTTTAATTCAGAATAATGGCGATCGGAGCTAAGGCTAGTTTCAGTGTTATGCTAAGAGTTAGCATTGTGTGTTAGCTCGTCGTAGTGTTACCGACAGGGTCGTCATGGGTCGTGTTTAAAAGATCCGGGGGGTCTGGGGGGGGGGGGGGGGGGGGGGGGGGGTAGATAAACGATGTGGAACCACGTGATCGAGACGCTGAACTTTAACCCTGTAATGATGATGTAGCTTCATGCAGCATCTTGTGTGTTTAATGTACTTAGCATGTTAGCGGTGGCTCAGAGGTTAGAGTACTGAACCTGTAATCAGAAGGTCGCTGGATCAAGTCCCACCACTGCCAAGCTGCCGCTGTTGGGCCCCTGAGCAAGGCCCCAAACCCTCAACTGATCGAAACGCATTAACACCAAGTGACGTTCAGATCCAAACTGGAGCCACAATGGTTTATAATTTTGGTAATAATAATAATAATAATAATAAAATAATAATAATTAATAATAATCATAATAAAAAATAAATAAATAATATTATATATATAAAATTATATATTAATATAAATGTTTTAATAATTATAAAATAATAATTAATAATAATACAATAAAATATTAATAATTAATAATAATACAATTAAATAATAATAATAAATAATATTAAACATTTAAATAATAATAATAATAAAATAAAATAAAACAGTAATAATAAATAATGATATTAATAATAATAAATCATATTAACCGTTTAAATAATAACAAAACAATAATAATTATTTTACTATTATACTCTTATTTTTATTTTTTTATTATTAATAATAATAATAATAATTACAATTATAATAATTATTATTATAGTAATTATTATTATTAATAATAAAAATAAAATAATAGTAATAATACATATTATTATTATTAATAATAATAATAAATAATATTAAACTTTTCAATAATAATTAAATAATAATAATAATAAATAATATTAAACGTTTCAATAATAATAAAACATTATTATTATTATTATTATCAATAATAATAATAATAATAATAATAATAATGAATATAATAATAATTAAATTATTATTATTATTACTGATATTATTATTATTATTATTATAAAATGACAATAATAAAATAGTAATGCTTTTAAAATATGTAATAATTAAATAATCTAAATCTTTTTAGGCTGCATTAAAAACAAAGCAGTAATTTAAACCACATTTAGGGTGGCATGGTGGCTCGGTGGGTAGCACTGTCACCTCACAGCAAGAAGGTCCTGGGTTCGATTCCCAAACGGGGCGGTCAGGGTCCTTTCTGTGTGGGTTTCCTCCCACAGTCCAAATACGTGTAAGTGAGGTGAATTGGAGACACTAAATTGTCCATGACTGTTTAATATAAACTTCTGAACTGATGAATCTTGTGTAATGAGAAACTACCGTTCCTGTCATGAGTGTAAAACATGACGTTAAAATCCTAATAAATAACATAAACATAACATAAAGCACATTTAGCATTTTACATTTACATTTACATTTTCTGCATTTAGCAGACGCTCTTATCCAGAGCGACTTACAGAAGTGCTTCCATAGTTAACATTTAATTTCTCAAGTTTTAGTAAACAACAGTCGAAGAACACAAATCTGCTGAAACCTGTTAGAACCAAAGTGTTTTTTTTTTTTTTTTCTTTTTTTTTTTTTTTATTAATGAAATGGAAAAAATTTTTAGTAAATAGGTACAGGTCAGCTTAAGTGTTTAGTAAAAAGGTGATGAAGGTTTTTAATCGTTTTTTAAAGACAGCAAGAGACTCAGATGTTCGGACAGACAGAGGAAGTTCATTCCACTACTTGGGTGCTAGAACAGAGAAGAGCCTTGATGCTTGTCTTCCTTTAGTCCTGGATGGGGGCTCAAGTCGAGCGAGACTAGTGGCTTGGAGGTTGCGTGGTACAGAGTGGGGTTTGATTAGGCCACGAAGGTAGCTTGGGGCTGGTCCATTTTTGGCTTTGTAGGTGAGCATCAGTGTTTTAAACTGAATGCGTGCAGCCAGTGAAGAGAACGCAGCAGTGGGGTGATGATGTGGCAGTGTTTGGGCTGGTTAAAAACCAGACGTGCAGCTGCATTTTGAATGAGCTGTAAGGGTTTAATTTCCAGAAGGGAGTTGCAGTCGTCCAACCGTGAGATTACAAGTGATTGGACCAAAATCTGGGTAGCTTCCCTGGAGAGAAATGGTCGAATCTTTCTGATATTGTACAGGAGGAACCGGCATGATCTTGTCATGTGGGCTATGTAAGGAGAGAAGGTCAGCTGGTTATCCAGGACAATACCAAGGCTTCTTACCTTATCAGATGGTCTGATCTGGGAGTCATCAAGAGAAATGAGAAGGTCCTGGGTTGGAGACTGATCTCCGGGAATGAGCAACATCTCTGTCTTGCTGGGATTAAGTTTCAGATGATGAGCTGACATCCATTGTGAGATATCTCGCAGACATGCTGAGATGTGAGCTGAGACCTGTGTGTCTGAAGGAGGAAATGACAGAATGAGCTGAGTGTCATCTGCATAGGAGTGGTAGGAGAAGCCATGGGAGGCTATGACCTTGCCCAGAGAGCGGGTGTAGATAGAGAAAAGAAGTGGGCCAAGTACAGAGCCCTGAGGAACACCGGTTGAGAGAGTGCATGGGGGAGTTATGGATCCCCTCCATGACACTTGGTAGGAGCGCCCTTCCAGGTAGGAGGCCATCCATTGCCATGCTGAACCTGTTACTCCAAGGTTGGAGAGAGTGGTCAGGAGAATGCTGTGATTCACTGTGTCAAAGGCTGCAGAGAGGTCAAGAAGAATGAGGACCGATGACAGTTTGGCTGCTTTGGCTGCATGAAGCTTCTCAGTAACAGCTACAAGAGCTGTTTCCGTAGAATGCGCTGCCTTGAAGCCAGACTGGTACGGATCGTGGAGGTCATTCTGAGTGAGAAAGGCAGATAGTTGGTTAGCATTTAGACTCTTTTACCCAAAACGACTTAATGACTGAACTTAATGCAAGCAATTGAGGATTAAGGGCCTCTTTAAAGGGCCCCAACAGTAGGTATTTGGTGATGGTGGGGCTTGAACCAGAAACCTTCTGATTACCTCTGATGGCCAGTACCATAACTGCTATCTGTCTCAGCGCTGCCCTTAATCACGCCCCCCCCCCCCCCCCCCCCCCCCCCCCCCCTCATGTTTCAGCACTTATTTAAAATGTATTAAAATGAATAAAAAGCTTAAATCCACCCTGTTGCCCCGTCAGAAGGTGGCATCCCGCCGGCGGGATGAACTCTATCGTTTTGGTGTGAGTGAGAACTGCAGGTCATTAATATCTGGACAGCTAGAGAGTCTCAGCATCATCGTTTCCATTTATTATGGGATTCTGTCGTGTTCATTCTGAATAAAATGAGATCTGATGCTCCTGCCTCGTTCATTTCTCACTCTGGTGTTTATATACATACATACACTGATGATCTCTTCATCACGGCACCTGTTAGTGGGGGGGGGATATATTCGGCACCAAGTGAACATTTAATCCTCAAAGTGGATCTGAAAGCCAGATTGTGATGGCTAGACGACTGGGTCAGAGCATCGTCAAAACTGCAGCTCTTGTGGGGTGTGTCCTGGTCTGCAGAGGTCCAAGGAAGGAACAGTGGTAAACCGGCGACAGGGTCATGGGCGGCCAAGGCTCAGTGAAGGCTGGCCCGTGTGGTCCGATCCAACAGACGAGCTCCTGTAGCTCAAACTGCTGAAGAAGTTCATGCTGGTTCTGATAGAACGGTGTCAGAATACACAGAGCAGCACAGTTTGTTGTGTATGGAGCTGCATTGCCACAAACCAGTCAGGGTGCCCATGCTGACCCCTGTCCACCACTGAAAGCACCAACAATGTGCACGTGAGCATCGGAACTGGACCACGGAGCGATGGGAGAAGGTGGCCTGGTCTGATGGTCGCTTACCTGGGGAACACACGGCACCAGGATGCACTATGGGAAGAAGGCGAGCCGGCGGAGGCAGTGTGATGCTTTGGGCGACGTTCTGCTGGGAAACCTCGGGTCCTGCCATCCATGTGGATGTTACTGTGACACGTAGCTCCTACCTGAGCGTCATTGCAGACCATGTTCACCCTCTCATGGAGACGGTTCCCTGATGGCAGGATGATGCGCCCTGACACAAAGCTAAAATGCTTCAGGAAAGGTTTGAGGAGCACAACGACCAGTTTGAGGTGTTGACTCGGACTCCAAACTCCCCAGATCTCAATCCAGTCGAGCATCTGTGGGACGTGCTGGACAAACAAGTCCGATCCATGGAGGCCCCACCTCACAACTTACAGGAGTTAAAGGATCTGCTGCTGATAACTTGGTGCCAGATACCACAGCATACCTTCAGGGGTCTAGTGGAGTCCACGCCTCGATGGGTCAGGGCTGTTTTGGCAGCAAAAGGGGGACCAACACAATATTAGGAAGGTGGTCATAATGTTATGTCTGATCAGTGCACAAACACATCGCAGACTTACTTGCATGTGCGCGCGCACACACACACACACACACACACACACACACACACACACACACACACACACACACACACACACACACACACACACACAGATGTCCTGTAACACTGAGCTTCTGTGATAATCTCAAAGGCTGAGAGCATCACGCCACTGAAATAGAGAAAAGGTCGTCGTGATCTCACATGACTGTGTGTGTGTGTGTGTGTGTGTGTGTGTGTGTGTGTGTGTGTGTGTGTGGATATAAATAATCCTCAGCAAACACAGTTTACTAAACACAAAGGTCATCTGTGTGTATCAGTGTGGACTGATGCACACCATTCAAGCATCCTACACACACACACACACACACACACACACACACACACACACACACACACACACACACACACACACACACATGCCACTTCATTAGGAATAAATAAACACCAGAAAACATCCAGTGAGCGGCAGTCCTGTGGGCATCTCGTTTCAAAATAAAACACTCCATTTCAGCCTTGCTAACAAAGGCTAGCAACACGATTAGCCAGTAAAGCCGTTAGCTCACCTCTTCAGGGCGTGGCCGGGTGGGTGGGTGTATCAGGTGGAACTCTTCTCAGGTGTTCTTCTGAAGATCCGGTCAGGTTTGCTGCTGTGTGTTCCTTCTGTTTTCTGTTTCTGATAGTTTGTACCTGTGTGGTTTCCAGAGATCCATCAGGGCTCACAAATGGGTGGGCGTGTCTAAAGTACCTGGCTGTCGCAGTGCACTGTGGGAGGTGTAGTTGGTATGATCTGTAAAATCGTACAGAGACTCAGTACCTGACTTCCTTGTGCAGTAGGAGCTCAGTGGTTCAGTATTAGCTAGTACTGGACTAGAAGGTTGGCAGTTCAAGCCCTGTCATCGCCACTGTTGGGCCCCTAAACAAGGACCTATACTATTTTTATATTCATTTATATATTATTTTATATTTTTATATTATTTTTATATTCATGTATATATTTGTAATATATTTTATATATTTATTTATAGATTTTTTAAGTATTTGTATATTTATTTATTGTTGTTATATTATTTTTATATTCATTTATAGGTTTTTATATTATTTGTGTATTTATTTATATACATTTATATTATTGTTATATTTATTTATATATTTTTAGATTTTTTTTATTTACATTTTCAGCATTTAGGATACACTTTTATCCAAAGCGACTTACAGTACTGTATACAGTCTAGGCAATTGAGGGTCAAGGGCCTTGCTCAAGGGCCCAACAGTGGCAACCTGGCAGTGATGGGGCTTGAACCAGCAAGCTTTTTGGTTACTAGTCCAGTAGCTTAACCGCTAGGCTACAGCTGCCCTCTACTGGAACTGATCAGCACGTTACATCGCATTAGATCACATTTTAACAATTAGATTTAAATGAAGTGGCAGTGATAGCTTAGTGGTTAAGGTACTGGACTAGTAATCAGAAGATTGCCGGTTCAAGCCCCACCCCAAGTTGCCACTGTTGGGCCCCTGAGCCCTGAGCAAGGCCCTTAACCCTCAGTTGCTCATAATTGTGTTCAGTCATAATTGTAAGTCGCTTTGGATAAAGGTTAGAGTAATGATAATGACTTTCATCCAGCTTCAACAGCATTAAATAATCTAATCCTGAGGATTTATAAAGTAAATAAAGCGTTTTAATGTAACCGCTGCGGTTCTCTTACACACCAATGTGATCAGTATAACATGTGGCTGGAGCGCCATCTAGAGGAAAACAGAGAGAGAGAGAGAGAGAGAGAGAGAGAGAGAGACGAGAGAGAGAGACGAGATTTGAACAGACAGGAGCCGGGCGATTTTACTCACTCACTTTCTTAAGTGCTTATCCAATCAGGGTCGCGGGGGGTGCTGGAGCCTATCCCAGCTTTTCAATGGGCACCAGTCAATCACAGGGCAGACACACACCCACCCATTCACCCATTCACCTATAGGGCAATTCAGTGTCTCCAATTAACCTGACACGGGGAGAACAAGCAAACTCCACACAGAAAGGACCCAGACCGCCCCGCCTGGGGATCAAACCCAGGACCTTCTTGCTGTGAGGCAACAGTGCTACCCACTTAGCCACGGTGCCACCCGATGATTTTTATTTATAGATTGTTTTATTATTTTTATATTTATTTATAGATTTTTAATATATTTAATAGTTATTTATAGATTGTTTTATTTCTATATTTATCTATAGATTTTTAATATATTGTATATAGTTATTTATAGATTGTTTTATTATTTCTATTTATCTGTAGATTTTTAATATATTTAATATATTTATTTATATACTTATTATTTTTATATTTATCTATAGATTTTTAATATATTTTATATATTTATTTATAGATTGTTTTATTATTTCTATATTTATCTATAGATTTCTAATATATTAAATATATTTATTTTTTTGATTTTCTATTATTTCTATATTTATCTATAGATTTTTAATATATTTTATATATTTATTTATAGATTTTATATTATTTCGATATTTATCTATAGATTTTTAATATATTTTATATATTTATTTATAGATTTTTTGTTATTTCTATATTTATCTATAAATTTTTAATATATTTTATATTTATTTATAGATTTTTTATTATTTCAATATTTATCTACAGATTTTTAATATATATAATATATTTATTTATAGATTATTTTAATATTTCTATATTTATCTATAGATTTTTAATATATTTAATATATTTATTTATAGATTGTTTTATTATTTCTATATTCATCTACATATTTTTAATATATTTAATAAATGTATTTATAAATTTTTTATTATTTCTATATTTATCTATAGATTTTTAATAGATTTTTAATATATTTATTTATAGATTGTTTTATTATTTCTATATTTATCTATAGATTTTTAATATATTTTATATATTTAAATATAGATTATTTTATTTCTATATTTATCTATAGATTTTTTATATTTTATATAGATTGTTTTATTATTTCTATATTTATTTATAGATTTTTAATATATTTTATATATTTATTTATAGATTGTTTTATTATTTCTTTATTTATTTATAGATTTATAATATATTTTATATATTTATTTATAGATTACTTTATTTCTATATTTATCTATAGATTTTTTATATTTTATATAGATTGTTTTACTATTTCTATATTTATTTATAGATTTTTAATACATTTAATATATTTATTTATAGATTGTTTTATTATTTCTTTTTTATGTATAGATTTTTAATATATTTAATATATTTATTTATAGATTGTTTTATTATTTCTTTTTTATGTATAGATTTTTAATATATTTAATATATTTATTTATAGATTGTTTTATTATTTCTATATTCATCAATAAATTTTTTATATATTTAATATATTTATTTATAGATTGTTTTATTATTTTTATATTTATCTATAGATTTTTTAAATAAAACCACAGTCGTATCACAGTTATCAGCGTTACTTTATTCTTACATTCATAAATTTTAACAACAGGAAAATAAAATAGAAAAAAAGCCGATATTTAATATTTAAGTCACATTTTGAAAGCCACGAGCGCTGGGACGGATCCTGAGGTAGAACAGAGACGACTCGTCGCTCGTAAACACTTTGGCGCGGCGGTGCGGGTTTGTGAACGCACCACAGACTTCAGAGGTTCAGATTGTAAGAAGCAAAAGTTGCATAATTTATGTGCACAGAGACGTGAGAGACGTGAGACGTGAGACGTGAGAGACGTGAGAGACGTGAGAGACGTGAGACGTGAGAGACGTGAGAGACGTGAGACGTGAGAGACGTGAGAGACGTGAGAGACGTGAGGCGTGAGAGACGTGAGGCGTGAGACGTGAGAGACGTGAGACGTGAGACGTGAGAGACGTGAGACGTGAGAGACGTGAGACGTGAGAGACGTGAGAGACGTGAGACGTGAGAGACGTGAGAGACGTGAGACGTGAGAGACGTGAGAGACGTGAGAGACGTGAGAGACGTGAGAGACGTGAGACGTGAGAGACGTGAGACGTGTGAGACGTGAGAGACGTGAGAGACGTGAGACGTGAGAGACGTGAGACGTGAGAGACGTGAGAGACGTGAGAGACGTGAGACGTGAGAGACGTGAGAGACGTGAGACGTGTGAGACGTGTGAGACGTGAGAGACGTGAGAGACGTGAGGCGTGAGAGACGTGAGAGACGTGAGAGACGTGAGACGTGAGAGACGTGAGACGTGAGAGACGTGAGAGACGTGTGAGACGTGAGAGACGTGAGAGACGTGAGACGTGAGAGACGTGAGAGACGTGAGAGACGTGAGACGTGAGAGACGTGAGAGACGTGAGAGACGTGAGGCGTGAGAGACGTGAGACGTGAGACGTGAGACGTGAGAGACGTGAGACGTGAGACGTGAGAGACGTGAGACGTGAGAGACGTGAGACGTGAGAGACGTGAGAGACGTGTGAGACGTGAGAGACGTGAGAGACGTGAGAGACGTGAGACGTGAGAGACGTGAGAGACGTGAGAGACGTGAGAGACGTGAGACGTGAGGCGTGAGAGACGTGAGACGTGAGAGACGTGAGACGTGAGAGACGTGAGACGTGAGAGACGTGAGAGACGTGAGGCGTGAGAGACGTGAGAGACGTGAGACGTGAGAGACGTGAGAGACGTGAGACGTGAGAGACGTGAGACGTGAGAGACGTGAGGCGTGAGAGACGTGAGAGACGTGAGACGTGAGAGACGTGAGACGTGAGAGACGTGAGAGACGTGAGAGACGTGAGACGTGAGAGACGTGAGAGACGTGAGACGTGAGAGACGTGAGAGACGTGAGAGACGTGAGACGTGAGAGACGTGAGAGACGTTCTGGGTCGTAATGCAGGTTCTTCACTTCAGTTTTTCTTCGTTAGCGACGCTCTTCATTCAGAATTAGCTGACCGCTCAGCTAGTCCGGTTAGCTACGTACAGAACTTCAGCCGAAACACGACTCCACAGATTCCGTTTCTCCTGACGTACGGAAAAACGTTTACGATACGTTTCTTCAATATCGGCACGGCTAACGAGCTAAACACGCTAGCTAGGTGCCGTTTTCAGTCCGGAGAAGAAGCTCAAACAATAAATAATCTCACAGCATCCAGACCTGATTTTTTCTCTTTCATATTAATACAGACAAACAAAAAAAGCTAAACTAATAAAAGAAACGATGCTAGGTAGCTTCTTTGTGCCTTAAAAACAAAAACGAACGGATATTTCATCAACGCTAGCGACCAAAACGTCGAAAAGTCAATATATTAATATTAGCATTCATCACGTTTCAACCTTTTTCCACGTTATAGCGTCCCAATATCGTTCCATCTGTCACACCAACCTGCTACAACTCAATCACGGCGGCTACGTCACGAAAGCTAGCTTACGTTTCCAGTTGGGACCGGTTAACGCTAAACAAGCGCTAGTTCACCCGGTTCGTCAGCTTCATTCCCAGATACGGAAAAATAAAAACATCAGGAATGTTTTAGCTGTTAATAAATGTAGCAAAATCGTCACTAAGCACTGAAAACAATCGTCAGGTAGCGATACTAGCATATTAGCCACGTTTAGCTAACTTTCCGTAAAGCTAAAATCAGCATCGGGCGGAAAACAGCCAGCGGAAATGACGGCGTAGCACAAAATAGCAGTGTGAGCAGCTAGTTTACAAACAGTTAGCAGAATGTTAGCTTAGCATAAACTTCATGACTTTTGTCGCTAATTAGCCGATCGGCTAGTTAGTTGTTCCTTCATTTGCGTTTACATTCAAATTAGCACCGAAACTCTTCAGGATCCGACTGTTCAGAATCTGAGAGCTCGTTAATGCTAGTTTTCGAAAGACAGCGTAAAGCTATGTTCACGCTAGCTCCTTAGCAGCAACGTACATGCTTAGCTTTGTAGATTCTAGCGGGATTTGAACAATTTAGAGCTTCCTGTTAGCAAAACAGATTTTAAGATTAGCGTATCAGGCGTCCGAACACTCTCGGGCGTGCAGTCTACGTTCCAGTAGTCCTCTAGCTTCCAGTGTAAGATTAGGATTAGCAGCAGCGTTCAGATTAGCAGCAGCGTTCAGGCTGAAGGATTGTCCGCGTTAGCAATCCCACATGAATCAGCACATTTAGAACCGTTCCAGTTTCAGTCCACGCAGTTTCTCGCCGGTCAGGCCGCGTGTGACGTTTAGCATGATTAGCATGATAAAAACGTCAGAATCGGCCGATCGAAGCTCGACAGAAACCGCGTAAAGTTGCATTCCAAGGATTAGCGGAAACACATCCATCATCGGTGGGTCGTGAGGCTTTCGCTAGGGAAAGTCCGTCTCTTTGGGCGTTAGCATTCTTAGCAGTTCTTTGGTGAGCGCTACACAAGACACGAGTAGTGAGACAGAAAACCCTGAGATCGTTTCTACATCCGCGAGGACATAGCGGGGGGGGGGGGGGGGGGGGTAGCATTCGGCAGGGGAGCAGCATCTGACCGAGGGTCTCCCGGCGGTTAAATGTGGCGTCCGGTGAGGAAGTACAGCGGTCTGTCCTCGCTGCAGTTGGCCGTCTGGAACTCGTCTCGGAGGCGGAACTGCCACTCGTCCTCCAGCTCCAGACGGACGATGATCTGCCGCAGGGAACTCCGGTCCTGAGAGACCACGCAGAGCGTCGCGCCTGCCAACACACAACAGAGGGGGGCTCAAAAAGAGTGGTCAGACGTGTGTTAATCAGTCCTGTGTTAATCAGTGTTGTGTTAATCAGAGCCATGTTAATCAGTGTTGTGTTAATCAGTGCTGTGTTAACTAGTGCCCTGTGTTAACTAGAGTCCTGTTAATCAGAGTGCTGTGTAAATCAGTGCTGTGTTAATTAGAGTCCTGTGTTAATCAGCCTTGAGTTAATTACAGTTCTGTGTTAATCATAAACCTGTGTTAATCAGTGCTGTGTTAACTAGAGTCCTGTGTTAATCAGCCTTGAGTTAATTAGAGTCCTGTGTTAATCAGAGTTCTGTGTAAGAGTCCTGTGTTAATCAGAGTCCTGTGTTAGTCCTGTGTTAACTAGAGCCCTGTGTTAATTAGAGTTCTGTGTTCATCAGAAACCTGTGTTAATCAGTGCTGTGTTAACTAGAGTCATGTTTCAATCAGTGCTGTGTTAACCAGAGTCCTGTGTTAATCAGAGTGCTGTGTAAATCAGTGGTGTTAATTAGAGTTCTGTGTTAATCAGAGTCCTGTGTTAATCAGAGCCATGTGTTAACTAGTGCCCTGTGTTAGCTAGTGTCCTGTGTTAACTAGAGTCCTGTGTTAATCAGAGTGCTGTGTAAATCAGTGCTGTGTTAATTAGAGTCCTGTGTTAATCAGCCTTGAGTTAATTAGAGTCCTGTGTTAATCATAAACCTGTGTTAATCAGTGCTGTGTTAACTAGAGTCCTGTGTTAATCAGCCTTGAGTTAATTAGAGTCCTGTGTTAATCAGAGTTCTGTGTAAGAGTCCTGTGTTAATCAGATCTGTGTTAATCAGAGTCCTGTGTTAGTCCTGTGTTAACAAGAGCCCTGTGTTAATTAGAGCCATGTGTTAACTAGTGCCCTGTGTTAGCTAGTGTCCTGTGTTAACTAGAGTCCTGTGTTAATCAGAGTGCTGTGTAAATCAGTGCTGTGTTAATTAGAGTCCTGTGTTAATCAGCCTTGAGTTAATTAGAGTCCTGTGTTAATCATAAACCTGTGTTAATCAGTGCTGTGTTAACTAGAGTCCTGTGTTAATCAGCCTTGAGTTAATTAGAGTCCTGTGTTAATCAGAGTTCTGTGTAAGAGTCCTGTGTTAATCAGATCTGTGTTAATCAGAGTCCTGTGTTAGTCCTGTGTTAACAAGAGCCCTGTGTTAATTAGAGTTCTGTGTTCATCAGAAACCTGTGTTAATCAGTGCTGTGTTAATCAGAAACCTGTGTTAACTAGAATCATGTGTTAATCAGTTCTGTGTTAATCAGAGTCCTGTGTTAGTCCTGTGTTAACAAGAGCCCTGTGTTAATTAGAGTTCTGTGTTCATCAGAAACCTGTGTTAATCAGTGCTGTGTTAATCAGAAACCTGTGTTAACTAGAATCATGTGTTAATCAGTTCTGTGTTAATCAGCCCTGTGTTAATCAGAGCTCCAGTTTAATAAGAGTCCTGTGTTAACTCAGGTAAACTAAATGTTAACCTCACCTTTCAGAAAGCGGAACTTCTTGAGGAATCCAGAAACCACGAAGGAGTCGCACAGGTAGAGGAGCAGACCGCTGAACAGGACGCCGCCGTGGTCCAGATTCACCGAGTGAGGTCGCGAGCTCATGTAACACACCGATAACTGCACACACACACACACACACACACACACATTAGTGTTAATCACTTCAGGTGTACATGCTAAATACTTGCTAAATCATGTAGAGTGTGTGGTGATTGTGTGTGTGTGATCATGTAGAGTGTGTGGTGATTGTGTGCGTGTGATCATGTAGAGTGTGTGGTGATTGTGTGTGATCATGTAGAGTGTGTGGTGATTGTGTGTGTATGATCATGTAGAGTGTGTGGTGATTGTGTGTGTGTGTGTGTGTGATCATGTAGAGTGTGTGGTGATTGTGTGTGTGATCATGTAGAGTGTGTTGATTGTGTATGTGTGATCATGTAGAGTGTGGTGATTGTGTGTGTGTGATCATGTAGAGTGTGCGGTGATTGTGTGTGTGTGATCATGTAGAGTGTGTGGTGATTGTGTCTGTGTGTAATCATGTAGAGTGTGTGGTGATTGTGTGTGTGTGTGTGTGTGTAATCAATCATGTAGAGTGTGTGGTGATTGTGTGTGTGTGTGTGTGTGTAATCAATCATGTAGAGTGTGTGGTGATTGTGTGTGTGTGATCATGTAGAGTGTGGTGATTGTGTGCGTGTGATCATGTAGAGTGTGTGGTGATTGTGTGTGTGTGTGTGTGTGTGATCATGTAGAGTGTGCGGTGATTGTGTGTGTGTGATCATGTAGAGTGTGTGGTGATTGTGTGTGTGTGTGATCATGTAGAGTGTGTGGTGATTGTGTGTGTGATCATGTAGAGTGTGTGGTGATTGTGTGTGTGTGATCATGTAGAGTGTGCGGTGATTGTGTGCGTGTGATCATGTAGAGTGTGTGGTGATTGTGTGTGATCATGTAGAGTGTGTGGTGATTGTGTGTGTGTAATCAATCATGTAGAGTGTGTGGTGATTGTGTGTGTGTGTGATCATGTAGAGTGTGTGGTGATTGTGTGTGTGTGATCATGTAGAGTGTGCGGTGATTGTGTGTGTGTGATCATGTAGAGTGTGTGGTGATTGTGTGTGTGATCATGTAGAGTGTGTTGATTGTGTGTGTGTGATCATGTAGAGTGTGGTGATTGTGTGCGTGTGATCATGTAGAGTGTGTGGTGATTGTGTGTGCGTGTGTGTGATCATGTAGAGTGTGTGGTGATTGTGTGTGTGTGATCATGTAGAGTGTGTGGTGATTGTGTGTGTGTAATCATGTAGAGTGTGTGGTGATTGTGTGTGTGTGATCATGTAGAGTGTGTGGTGATTGTGTGTGTGTGATCATGTAGAGTGTGTGGTGATTGTGTGTGTGATCATCTAGAGTGTGTGGTGATTGTGTGTGTGTAATCATGTAGAGTGTGTGGTGATTGTGTGTGTGTGATCATGTAGAGTGTGTGGTGATTGTGTGTGTGTAATCATGTAGAGTGTGTGGTGATTGTGTGTGTGTGATCATGTAGAGTGTGTGGTGATTGTGTGTGTGTGTGATCATGTAGAGTGTGTGGTGATTGTGTGTGTGTGATCATGTAGAGTGTGTGGTGATTGTGTCTGTGTGTAATCATGTAGAGTGTGTGGTGATTGTGTGTGTGTGATCATGTAGAGTGTGTGGTGATTGTGTGTGTGTGTGATCATGTAGAGTGTGTGGTGATTGTGTGTGTGTGTGTGTGTGTGTGTGTGTGATCATGTAGAGTGTGTGGTGATTGTGTGTGTGTGATCATGTAGAGTGTGCGGTGATTGTGTGTGTGTGTGATCATGTAGAGTGTGTGGTGATTGTGTGTGTGTGATCATGTAGAGTGTGCGGTGATTGTGTGTGTGTGATCATGTAGAGTGTGTGGTGATTGTGTGTGTGTGTGATCATGTAGAGTGTGTGGTGATTGTGTGTGTGTGATCATGTAGAGTGTGTGGTGATTGTGTGTGTGATCATGTAGAGTGTGTGGTGATTGTGTGTGTGTAATCATGTAGAGTGTGTGGTGATTGTGTGTGTGTAATCATGTAGAGTGTGTGGTGATTGTGTGTGTGTGATCATGTAGAGTGTGTGGTGATTGTGTGTGTGATCATGTAGAGTGTGTGGTGATTGTGTGTGTGTGATCATGTAGAGTGTGTGGTGATTGTGTGTGTGATCATGTAGAGTGTGTGGTGATTGTGTGTGTGTGATCATGTAGAGTGTGTGGTGATTGTGTGTGTGTAATCATGTAGAGTGTGTGGTGATTGTGTGTGTGTGATCATGTAGAGTGTGTGGTGATTGTGTGTGTGATCATGTAGAGTGTGTGGTGATTGTGTGTGTGTAATCATGTAGAGTGTGTGGTGATTGTGTGTGTGTGATCATGTAGAGTGTGTGGTGATTGTGTGTGTGTGATCATGTAGAGTGTGTGGTGATTGTGTGTGTGTGTGATCATGTAGAGTGTGTGGTGATTGTGTGTGTGTAATCATGTAGAGTGTGTGGTGATTGTGTGTGTGTGATCATGTAGAGTGTGTGGTGATTGTGTGTGTGTGTGATCATGTAGAGTGTGTGGTGATTGTGTGTGTGTGATCATGTAGAGTGTGTGGTGATTGTGTCTGTGTGTAATCATGTAGAGTGTGTGGTGATTGTGTGTGTGTGATCATGTAGAGTGTGTGGTGATTGTGTGTGTGTGTGTGATCATGTAGAGTGTGTGGTGATTGTGTGTGTGTGTGATCATGTAGAGTGTGTGGTGATTGTGTGTGTGTGATCATGTAGAGTGTGGTGATTGTGTGTGTGTGATCATGTAGAGTGTGTGGTGATTGTGTGTGTGTGATCATGTAGAGCGCGTGTGGTGATTGTGTGTGTGTGATCATGTAGAGTGTGTGGTGATTGTGTGTGTGTAATCATGTAGAGCGCGTGTGGTGACTGACCTGAGGACCGAGGTCGAGGTAGGTGTCGATGGCGAGGACCGGGCGGGTGTGGTTGTGCACGGCGTGAGGAAACAGGTGTGTGCTGCAGCGCTGAAGGAACCTCTCCAGCAGGAGCTGAGCCGGGGCGTCCAGCAGGGGGCACTCACTGTCCGGCGCACACACGAACTGGGAGCTGGGCACCGGGGACAGCGTCTCCATCGCCTACGCACACACACACAAAGGATTATTTTTAGTCCACGCCTGGCAACCAAGCACGCGGGTATGGCGTGTTACCCACAAACCCTTGCTGTTCAAAAGTATGTGGACGGCCAGGACTCACCGTGAGTTTGGGTTTGATGGGGGCGCGTTTGTGGCCGCCGGTGGGAATGTGCTTCTTCATGATGCTAAAGCGGTTGAAGCGGCACAACAGCAAACCGCTGCTGTTCACCCTCAGGTTAAAGTCCACCTCCTCACACGTGTACCTACACACACACACACACACACACACACACACACACACACTCGTTAAGTATTCCTGTGTGGAGTATTCCACACTCTACATGATCACACACACAGTCACTGTTTTCCTGTAGCACCAGTTCTCACCGGTTAAGGTCGTACTGGACGTTCTGCGTGAGGTCCACGTTCAGCAGAATGAAGTCGTGAAGGTGGCATCGGCTGAACGGGGCACCCAGAGGTGATGATGCCATCTTACTGTTCCACTTTCTCAATCCACAGGCGGCGTAGTAGGGCAGGGCCGGAGTCGACTCCATGTGCAGGAGTACCTGCTTCAGACTGACGTTACACACCTCCACCGAACTACAGCGGGAGCGGGATGGGGAAAAAGAACCGTTACACATACATCCACCTTAAATCATACATCCATCCATCTTAAATCATAAATACATCTATTCATCCATCCACCCATCCACCTTAAACCATCCATCCATCCACCTTACATCATGCATTCATCCGCCCACCTTAAATCATCCATCCACACATCCACCTTAAACCATCCATCCATCCACCTTACATCATGCATTCATCCGCCCACCTTAAACCATCCATCTATACATCTATCTTAAACAATCCATCCACCTTAAATCATTCATCCATCCACCTTAAATCATGCATGCATTTGTCCACCTTAAACCATCCATCTATTCATCAATCCATCTTAAATAATCCATCCACCTTAAATCATTCATCCATGAACATTAACTCATCCATCCATCCACCTTAAACCATCTATCCATCCATCCACCTTAAATCATCCATCCATCCATCCACCTTCCCCCTTAAACCATTCATTCACACATCCACCTTAAATGATCCGTCCATTCACCCACCTTAAATTGTCCATGTACCTTAAATCGTTCATTCATCCATCCACCTTAAATCATCCATCCATCCATCCATCTATCCACCTTAAATCACCCATCCATCCATCCACCTTAAATCATCCATCCATACATCCATCCACCTTAAATCTAGCATCCATCCATCCACCTTAAACCATCCATCCATCCATCCATCCACCTTAAACCATCCATCCACCCCTCCACCTTAACCCCCTGACCCCCCCCCCCCCCGTACCCGTCAGAGTTCTGGATGTGGGAGTTCCAGAGGACACAGGAATCATCCATGATGATGATGAAGGGCCAGACGTTCTGTCTCTGGAGGTTCTGCTCCTCCTGTCTGTTCCTCTCCAGCTCCAGGTTATGATAGGAGAGTTCCTTAATCATGAACCGAGCGGCTCCTGTTGAAGCACACACACAATGTTAATGATCCAGTAATGAACCAGTGTGGAACTGGATATGACCAAACTGGGAGGAATTTCGGGTCTCTTACCGACTCCGGAGTTGTTGAAGATGGAGGGCAGGACCAGCAGGATGTGATTGGGCCAGAACTTCCTGTAGAGAGCCATCTCGTGCTGCTTCACCACCAGGATGTGAAGGTGTGGCGCCCCCTCCAGGGCATGGTGCAGGTTCAGCAGACCCAGATCCTGCCGGCCCGTCGTCGGGGTGAAGATGGGACTTCTGACGCAGTCCTGAGGTGCAAAGAAACCCATCACGATATATTTAATATAACTAACATTATCTACACTGTAGAGCCAAAAGTATATGGACACCTGACCATTATTGATTCTATCAAGTGAGTCATTCAAGTGAATCGATTCACAATGAATCAAATGTTTTTCTATCATTGTGATATGGATCAGTGATTCATTCATTCATTCA
Source organism: Trichomycterus rosablanca (assembly GCF_030014385.1). Taxonomy (NCBI): domain Eukaryota; kingdom Metazoa; phylum Chordata; class Actinopteri; order Siluriformes; family Trichomycteridae; genus Trichomycterus; species Trichomycterus rosablanca. Next base: position 54,374,376 of record NC_085991.1, on the reverse strand, counting down.
CTGGTCAGGGTCACAGTGCTTGGGAAGCTGCATCAAGATGGGTAAACCTGTCCACAGTCGAGCAAGCTTTATATCACTACAGGCTTGTAGGGCGTGGCACAACTAAAATGTGTCGCTGATGACATGGACAGAGGTCACATGATCAGTGTACAAGAGTCTTTCCTACATGTTAGTATTTAAGACTGTGGTGATGTGAAGCTTGCTCGACCGTGGACAGTGTCCCAGTTTAAAACCAGGGCATGTGTGTGTACCTGGTCGGAGAGGAACGGGAGCGTCATGCTCTCCAGCTGACGCCCCTGCTGGCTGAAGGTGAAGTGATGCTCCTTGTGTTTGGGGATGACGAAGTGCAGCTGGACCTCCTCACCCAGCATGGAGGAGCAGAAGGAGAAGGAGTGGACGGTGCAGTCCGACAGCTGATGGACACACAAACACATGAACACACAGGTCAGAACATGTAAACACACAACACACAAACACACACGTCACAACATGTAAACACAACACACAAACACAACACACGTCACAACACATAAACACAAACACAACACACAAACACATTACAACAAATACACATCACAACACGTAAACACACAACACGTAAACAACATGTAAACAAACAACATGTAAACACAAAACATGTAAACAACATGTAAACACACATGTAAACACACATGTAAACACAAAACATGTCAACAACATGTAAACACACAACACAAACACACATGTAAACAACATGTAAACAACATGCAAACACAAAACATGTAAACAACACGTAAACACACAACATGTAAACACAACATGTAAACACATGTAAACACACATGTAAACACAAAACACGTAAACAACATGTAAACACACAACACACAACCACACATGTAAACACAACATGTAAACAACATGTAAACACAAAACATGTAAACAACATGTAAACACACAACATGTAAACACATGTAAACACAAAACATGTAAACAACATGTAAACACACAACATGTAAACACATGTAAACACAAAACGTAAACACACATGTAAACACAAAACACGTAAACAACATGTAAACACACAACACACAAACACACATGTAAACACAACATGTAAACACAAAACATGTAAACAACATGTAAACACAACATGTAAACACATGTAAACACAAAACATGTAAACAACATGTAAACACACATGTAAACATGTAAACACACAACATGTAAACACACAAACACATTACAACAAACACACATCACAACATGTAAACAAACAACACGTAAACACACAACACGTAAACACAACACACAACATGTAAACACACAACATGTAAACACACAACATGTAAACACAACATGTAAACACAACATGTAAACACAACACGTAAACACATGTAAACACACAACACGTAAACAACATGTCAACACACATGTAAACACAACATGTAAACAAACAACACGTAAACACACAACACGTAAACAACATGTAAACACACAACACGTAAACACACAACACGTAAACAACATGTAAACACACAACACACAAACACAACATGTAAACACACAAACATACACACACAGGTCACAACATGTAAACACAAACACACACACACACAGGTCACAACATGTAAACACACAAACACAACATGTAAACACACTTTACAAACACAACACAAACACAACACACACATCAGAACATGTAAACACACAACACGTAAACACACACTTCATAAACACAACACATACACACGTCACAACATGTAAACACACAACACGTAAACACAACACACACCACAACATGTAAACACAACACACACATCACAACATGTAAACACACAACACGTAAACACAACACACATTACAACATGTAAGCACAACACGTAAACAACACACATCACAACACGTAAACACACCACAAACATCACAACATGTAAACACACAACACGTAAACACAACACACATCACAACACGTAAACACAACACACACATCACATGTAAACACACAACACATAAACAACACACATCACAACACGTAAACACAACACACACATCACAACATGTAAACAACACACATCACAACACGTAAACACACCACACACATCACAACATGTAAACACACAACACGTAAACACAACACACATCACAACACGTAAACACACCACACACATCACAACATGTAAACACAACACGTAAACACAACACACATCACAACACGTAAACACAACACGGAAAACACAACACACACATCACAACATGTAAACACAACACTTAAACACAACACACATCACAACACGTAAACACAACACACACATCACAACATGTAAACACAACACGTAAACACAACACACATTACAACACGTAAACACACAACACGTAAACACAACACACATCACAACACGTAAACACAACACGTAAACACAACACACATCACAACACGTAAACACACAACACGTAAACACAACACACATCACAACACGTAAACACACAACACGTAAACACAACACACATCACAACACGTAAACACAACACGTAAACACAACACACATCACAACACGTAAACACACAACACGTAAACACAACACACATCACAACACGTAAACACAACACACACATCACAACATGAAAGCACAACACGTAAACACAACACACATTACAACATGTAAACACACAACACGTAAACACAACACACATCACAACACGTAAACACAACACACATCACAACACGTAAACACAACACACACATCACAACATGTAAACACACAACACGTAAACACAACACACATCACAACACGTAAACACAACACACACATCACAACATGAAAGCACAACACGTAAACACAACACACACATCACAACATGTAAACACACAACACGTAAACACAACACACATCACAACACGTAAACACAACACACATCACAACACGTAAACACAACACACACATCACAACATGTAAACACACAACACGTAAACACAACACACATCACAACACGTAAACACAACACATACATCACAACATGTAAACACACAACACGTAAACACAACACACATCACAACATGAAAGCACAACACGTAAACACAACACACACATCACAACATGAAAGCACAACACGTAAACACAACACACACATCACAACATGTAAACACACAACACGTAAATACACACCACAACACACACATCACAACATGTAAACACACAACACGTAAATACACACCACAACACACAAACACAACACACTTCACGACACACATCGCAACAAGCAAACAAACAAACACAACACAAGGTGAGACTGCGCTGAAAGTATGTAGACACCTGACTGAAAAACTGTCTGGCTTTTCACCAGATTTTGGATCATGTCTGTGGGAATTTGTATCTAGTCAGTCAAGAGCATGTTTGTAACATCGGGCTCTCATGGTTTGTAATTAATGATACGATTTATTGCAAAGATTGGGGGGGGGGGTGGCCTTCCCCAAACTGTTGGCACATAATGATAAGCATAGAATTTGTTTCATACAGTGCAATGTATTGGCTGAAATGTCTGAACCTGGTAATTAAAAGTGGCGTCCACATACTTTTGGTTGTGTACAAGTGTGTGTACGGGTGTGACTCACGGGGCGGGCGGGGCCGGGCTTGCTGTAATGGTGGCACTGCTCGCAGTGGTGAAATGCATTGTGGGCAGCGAACATGCTGAGTCTGATGGAGACGGTGTTCCACTTCCTCTCAGCGTCCTCATCACAATCCTCCTGTTTCAGTCCTGAACACACACACACACACACACACACACACACATACACACACACTCTTCAGAACCACGCCCTCTCTCGGGTCACAAACACGTTTCGATTGGTTCACTGTGAGCGTAATACAGGGTGTTAGGACCCTGCAGCAACCTGCTATACAGGTGTCCACACTGCTAAACATAGCGGTGGGAGCTAAACTTAGCAGTGGGAGCTAAACTTAGCAGTGATAGCTAAACTTAGCAGTGGTAGCTAATCTTAGCAGTGAGAGGAACATAGCTCCACTCACCGCTCACACTCAGCTGCTTCCTGCCTGAAAACACCTCACTGCAGCGCCTGAACCGGGGGTCACGCGGATTGTGGTTGAAGGTCTTCTTCTGCATTTCCTCCAGGTCAGGCCACGCCAGGCCGCTGGACACCGGAACGTCCAGGTCATCAGGGACGACTTCTATAAAACCAGGCGCAGTCAACAAAAGAGTAATTAGCAACATAAACGGATTAGCATACTGGCCTGTGGCTACATCCGAGGAAGGGAGGACCGGAGGGGGAAAAACAGCTTTGTTGCTGCAATAGTTACTCCTACTGGTAAGCACAGTGACTGCAATAGTGACTCCTACTGGTCAGCACAGTGACTGCAATAGTGACTCCTACAGGCCAGCACAGTGACTGCAATAGTGACTCCTACAGGCCAGCACAGTGACTGCAATAGTGACTCCTACAGACTAGCACAGTGACTGCAATAGTGACTCCTACAGACTAGCACAGTGACTGCAATAGTGACTCCTACTGGTCAGCACAGTGACTGCAATAGTGACTCCTAAAGGCCAGCAGTGACCGCAATAGTGACTCTTACAGGTCAGCACAGTGACTGCAATAGTGACTCCTAAAGGCCAGCACAGTGATCGCAATAGTGACTCTTACAGGCCAGCACAGTGACTGCAATAGTGACTCCTAAAGGCCAGCAGTGACCGCAATAGTGACTCTTACAGGTCAGCACAGTGACTGCAATAGTGACTCCTAAAGGCCAGCAGTGTCCACAATAGTGACTCTTACAGGCCAGCACAGTGACTGCAATAGTGACTCCTAAAGGCCAGCACAGTGACCGCAATAGTGACTCTTACAGGCCAGCACAGTGACTGCAATAGTGATTCCTACAGGCCAGCACAGTGACTGCAATAGTGACTCCTAAAGGCCAGCAGTGATCGCAATAGTGACTCTTACAGGTCAGCACAGTGACTGCAATAGTGACTCCTAAAGGCCAGCAGTGACCGCAATAGTGACTCTTACAGGCCAGCACAGTGACTGCAATAGTGACTCCTAAAGGCCAGCAGTGACCGCAATAGTGACTCTTACAGGTCAGCACAGTGACTGCAATAGTGACTCCTACAGGCCAGCACAGTAACTGCAATAGTGACTGCTACTGGTAAGCACAGTGACTGCAATAGTGACTCCTACAGGTCAGCACAGTGACTGCAATAGTGACTCCTACAGGCCAGCACAGTGACTGCAATAGTGACTCCTACAGGCCAGCACAGTGACTGCAATAGTGACTCCTACTGGTCAGCACAGTGACTGCAATAGTGACTTCTACAGGTCAGCACAGTGACTGCAATAGTGACTCCTATAGGCCAGCACAGTGACTGCAATAGTGACTCCTACTGGTCAGCACAGTGACTGCAATAGTGACTTTTAAAGGCCAGCACAGTGACTGCAATAGTGACTCCTACAGGCCAGCACAGTGACTGCAATAGTGACTTCTACAGGCCAGCACAGTGACTGCAATAGTGACTCCTACAGGCCAGCACAGTGACTGCAATAGTGACTCCTACAGACTAGCACAGTGACTGCAATAGTGACTCCTAAAGGCCAGCAGTGACCGCAATAGTGACTCCTACAGACTAGCACAGTGACTGCAATAGTGACTCCTAAAGGCCAGCAGTGACCGCAATAGTGACTCTTACAGGCCAGCACAGTGACTGCAATAGTGACTCCTACAGGCCAGCACAGTAACTGCAATAGTGACTCCTACTGGTAAGCACAGTGACTGCAATAGTGACTCCTACAGGCCAGCACAGTGACTGCAATAGTGACTCCTACAGGCCAGCACAGTAACTGCAATAGTGACTCCTACTGGTAAGCACAGTGACTGCAATAGTGACTCCTACAGGCCAGCACAGTGACTGCAATAGTGACTCCTACAGGCCAGCACAGTGACTGCAATAGTGACTTCTACAGGCCAGCACAGTGGCAATAGTGACTCCTACTGGTCAGCACAGTGACTGCAATAGTGACTTCTACAGGTCAGCACAGTGACTGCAATAGTGACTCCTACAGGCCAGCACAGTGACTGCAATAGTGACTCCTACTGGTCAGCACAGTGACTGCAATAGTGACTCCTACGGACCAGCACAGTGACTGCAATAGTGACTCCTACTGGTCAGCACAGTGACTGCAATAGTGACTTCTAAAGGCCAGCACAGTGACTGCAATAGTGACTCCTACAGGCCAGCACAGTGACTGCAATAGTGACTCCTACAGGTCAGCACAGTGACTGCAATAGTGACTCCTACAGGCCAGCACAGTGACTGCAACTGGTCAGCACAGTGACTGCAATAGTGACTCCTACGGACCAGCACAGTGACTGCAATAGTGACTCCTACGGACCAGCACAGTGACTGCAATAGTGCGTTCTCTTCACTGGCTTCCTGTAGCTGCACGCATTCAGTTTAAAACACTGACGCTCGCCTACAAAGCCAAAAATGGAGCAGCCCCAAGCTACCTTCGGGGTCTAATCAAACCCCGCTCTGTACCACGCAACCTCCGAGCCTCTAGTCTCGCTCGACTTGAGCCTCCATCCAGGACTAGAGGAAGACAAGCATCAAGACTGTTCTCTGTTCTAGCGCCCAAATGGTGGAACGAACTTCCTCTGTCTGTCCGAACATCTGAGTCTCTTGCTGTCTTCAAAAAACGATTAAAAACCTTCATCACCTTTTTACTAAACACTTAAGCTGACTTGTAGTTATTTACTAACAATCTTTTCCATTTAAAAAAAAAAAAAAAAAAAAAAAAAAAAAAAAAGGCCACTTTGGTTCTAACAGGTTTTAGCAGATTTGTGTTCTTCGACTGTTGTTTACCAAAACTTGAGAAATGAAATGTTCACTATGGAAGCACTTCTGTAAGTCGCTCTGGATAAGAGCGTCTGCTAAATGCTGAAAATGTAAATGTAAATAGTGACTTCTACAGGCCAGCACAGTGACCGCAATAGTGACTCCTACAGGCCAGCACAGTGACTGCAATAGTGACTCCTACTGGTCAGCACAGTGACTGCAATAGTGACTCCTACAGGCCAGCACAGTGACTGCAATAGTGACTTCTACAGGCCAGCACAGTGACGGCAATAGTGACTCCTACAGGCCAGCACAGTGACTGCAATAGTGACTCCTACAGGCCAGCACAGTGACTGCAATAGTGACTTCTACAGGCCAGCACAGTGACGGCAATAGTGACTCCTACTGGTCAGCACAGTGACTGCAATAGTGACTCCTACTGGTCAGCACAGTGACGGCAATAGTGACTCCTACAGGCCAGCACAGTGACTGCAATAGTGACTCCTACTGGTCAGCACAGTGACTGCAATAGTGACTCCTAAAGGCCAGCACAGTGATCGCAATAGTGACTCTTACAGGCCAGCACAGTGACTGCAATAGTGACTCCTAAAGGCCAGCAGTGACCGCAATAGTGACTCTTACAGGTCAGCACAGTGACTGCAATAGTGACTCCTAAAGGCCAGCAGTGTCCACAATAGTGACTCTTACAGGCCAGCACAGTGACTGCAATAGTGACTCCTAAAGGCCAGCACAGTGACCGCAATAGTGACTCTTACAGGCCAGCACAGTGACTGCAATAGTGATTCCTACAGGCCAGCACAGTGACTGCAATAGTGACTCCTAAAGGCCAGCAGTGATCGCAATAGTGACTCTTACAGGTCAGCACAGTGACTGCAATAGTGACTCCTAAAGGCCAGCAGTGACCGCAATAGTGACTCTTACAGGCCAGCACAGTGACTGCAATAGTGACTCCTAAAGGCCAGCAGTGACCGCAATAGTGACTCTTACAGGTCAGCACAGTGACTGCAATAGTGACTCCTACAGGCCAGCACAGTAACTGCAATAGTGACTGCTACTGGTAAGCACAGTGACTGCAATAGTGACTCCTACAGGTCAGCACAGTGACTGCAATAGTGACTCCTACAGGCCAGCACAGTGACTGCAATAGTGACTCCTACAGGCCAGCACAGTGACTGCAATAGTGACTCCTACTGGTCAGCACAGTGACTGCAATAGTGACTTCTACAGGTCAGCACAGTGACTGCAATAGTGACTCCTATAGGCCAGCACAGTGACTGCAATAGTGACTCCTACTGGTCAGCACAGTGACTGCAATAGTGACTTTTAAAGGCCAGCACAGTGACTGCAATAGTGACTCCTACAGGCCAGCACAGTGACTGCAATAGTGACTTCTACAGGCCAGCACAGTGACTGCAATAGTGACTCCTACAGGCCAGCACAGTGACTGCAATAGTGACTCCTACAGACTAGCACAGTGACTGCAATAGTGACTCCTAAAGGCCAGCAGTGACCGCAATAGTGACTCCTACAGACTAGCACAGTGACTGCAATAGTGACTCCTAAAGGCCAGCAGTGACCGCAATAGTGACTCTTACAGGCCAGCACAGTGACTGCAATAGTGACTCCTACAGGCCAGCACAGTAACTGCAATAGTGACTCCTACTGGTAAGCACAGTGACTGCAATAGTGACTCCTACAGGCCAGCACAGTGACTGCAATAGTGACTCCTACAGGCCAGCACAGTAACTGCAATAGTGACTCCTACTGGTAAGCACAGTGACTGCAATAGTGACTCCTACAGGCCAGCACAGTGACTGCAATAGTGACTCCTACAGGCCAGCACAGTGACTGCAATAGTGACTTCTACAGGCCAGCACAGTGGCAATAGTGACTCCTACTGGTCAGCACAGTGACTGCAATAGTGACTTCTACAGGTCAGCACAGTGACTGCAATAGTGACTCCTACAGGCCAGCACAGTGACTGCAATAGTGACTCCTACTGGTCAGCACAGTGACTGCAATAGTGACCTCTACAGGTCAGCACAGTGACTGCAATAGTGACTCCTACGGACCAGCACAGTGACTGCAATAGTGACTCCTACTGGTCAGCACAGTGACTGCAATAGTGACTTCTAAAGGCCAGCACAGTGACTGCAATAGTGACTCCTACAGGCCAGCACAGTGACTGCAATAGTGACTCCTACAGGTCAGCACAGTGACTGCAATAGTGACTCCTACAGGCCAGCACAGTGACTGCAACTGGTCAGCACAGTGACTGCAATAGTGACTCCTACGGACCAGCACAGTGACTGCAATAGTGACTCCTACGGACCAGCACAGTGACTGCAATAGTGCGTTCTCTTCACTGGCTTCCTGTAGCTGCACGCATTCAGTTTAAAACACTGACGCTCGCCTACAAAGCCAAAAATGGAGCAGCCCCAAGCTACCTTCGGGGTCTAATCAAACCCCGCTCTGTACCACGCAACCTCCGAGCCTCTAGTCTCGCTCGACTTGAGCCTCCATCCAGGACTAGAGGAAGACAAGCATCAAGACTGTTCTCTGTTCTAGCGCCCAAATGGTGGAACGAACTTCCTCTGTCTGTCCGAACATCTGAGTCTCTTGCTGTCTTCAAAAAACGATTAAAAACCTTCATCACCTTTTTACTAAACACTTAAGCTGACTTGTAGTTATTTACTAACAATCTTTTCCATTTAAAAAAAAAAAAAAAAAAAAAAAAAAAAAAAAAAAAAAGGCCACTTTGGTTCTAACAGGTTTTAGCAGATTTGTGTTCTTCGACTGTTGTTTACCAAAACTTGAGAAATGAAATGTTCACTATGGAAGCACTTCTGTAAGTCGCTCTGGATAAGAGCGTCTGCTAAATGCTGAAAATGTAAATGTAAATAGTGACTTCTACAGGCCAGCACAGTGACCGCAATAGTGACTCCTACTGGTCAGCACAGTGACTGCAATAGTGACTCCTACAGGCCAGCACAGTGACTGCAATAGTGACTTCTACAGGCCAGCACAGTGACGGCAATAGTGACTCCTACAGGCCAGCACAGTGACTGCAATAGTGACTCCTACAGGCCAGCACAGTGACTGCAATAGTGACTTCTACAGGCCAGCACAGTGACGGCAATAGTGACTCCTACTGGTCAGCACAGTGACTGCAATAGTGACTCCTACTGGTCAGCACAGTGACGGCAATAGTGACTCCTACAGGCCAGCACAGTGACTGCAATAGTGACTCCTACTGGTCAGCACAGTGACTGCAATAGTGACTCCTACAGGCCAGCACAGTGACTGCAATAGTGACTCCTACTGGTCAGCACAGTGACTGCAATAGTGACTTCTACAGGTAAGCACAGTGACTGCAATAGTGACTCCTACTGGTCAGCACAGTGACTGCAATAGTGACTCCTACAGGCCAGCACAGTGACTGCAATAGTGACTCCTACTGGTCAGCACAGTGACTGCAATAGTGACTCCTACTGGTCAGCACAGTGATTGCAATAGTGACTTCTACTGGTCAGCACAGTGACTGCAATAGTGACTTCTACAGGTCAGCACAGTAACTGCAATAGTAACTCCTACTGGTCAGCACAGTGACTGCAATAGTGACTCCTACTGGTCAGCACAGTGACTGCAATAGTGACTCCTACGGACCAGCACAGTGACTGCAATAGTGACTTCTAAAGGCCAGCACAGTGACTGCAATAGTGACTCCTACTGGTCAGCACAGTGATTGCAATAGTGACTTCTACTGGTCAGCACAGTGACTGCAATAGTGACTTCTACAGGTCAGCACAGTAACTGCAATAGTAACTCCTACTGGTCAGCACAGTGACTGCAATAGTGACTCCTACTGGTCAGCACAGTGACTGCAATAGTGACTCCTACAGGCCAGCACAGTGACTGCAATAGTGACTCCTACTGGTCAGCACAGTGACTGCAATAGTGACTCCTACTGGTCAGCACAGTGATTGCAATAGTGACTTCTACTGGTCAGCACAGTGACTGCAATAGTGACTCCTACGGACCAGCACAGTGACTGCAATAGTGACTTCTAAAGGCCAGCACAGTGACTGCAATAGTGACTCCTACTGGTCAGCACAGTGATTGCAATAGTGACTTCTACTGGTCAGCACAGTGACTGCAATAGTGACTTCTACAGGTCAGCACAGTAACTGCAATAGTAACTCCTACAGGTAAGCACAGTGACTGCAATAGTGACTCCTACTGGTCAGCACAGTGACTGCAATAGTGACTCCTACAGGCCAGCACAGTGACTGCAATAGTGACTCCTACTGGTCAGCACAGTGACTGCAATAGTGACTCCTACTGGTCAGCACAGTGATTGCAATAGTGACTTCTACTGGTCAGCACAGTGACTGCAATAGTGACTTCTACAGGTCAGCACAGTAACTGCAATAGTAACTCCTACTGGTCAGCACAGTGACTGCAATAGTGACTCCTACTGGTCAGCACAGTGACTGCAATAGTGACTCCTACAGGCCAGCACAGTGACTGCAATAGTGACTCCTACTGGTCAGCACAGTGACTGCAATAGTGACTCCTACTGGTCAGCACAGTGATTGCAATAGTGACTTCTACTGGTCAGCACAGTGACTGCAATAGTGACTTCTACAGGTCAGCACAGTAACTGCAATAGTAACTCCTACTGGTCAGCACAGTGACTGCAATAGTGACTCCTACTGGTCAGCACAGTGACTGCAATAGTGACTTCTAAAGGCCAGCACAGTGACTGCAATAGTGACTCCTACAGGTCACTTCTGACTATCTGAAATGTTACTCGTTTCCTCCCACTTCCTGCCCTGAAACATGCCAGTAGGTGGATTGGCAGCCAGTGAATGAGGAGAGCGCCTCACCCTCCTCGAGCTCCTCCTCATCGTACACGTCGACCTCCAGCAACCGAATCAACATCCGGAACACAATCCTCAGGAACTGCAGGTACGAGCCGGTCTTACCCACCTGTAACACACACACACACACATACCACACACACACACACACACACACACACACACACCACACACACACACACATACCACACACACACACCACACACACCACACACACACACACACATACCACACACACACACACACACACATACCACACACACACACACACACATACCACACACACACACCACACACACACACACCACACACACACACAATCAGTACAGGACCAAAAGTATGTGGACGCCTAAGTATAGTTTAGCTCCCACTGCTAAGTTTAGCTCCTACCGCTTAGTTTAGCTTAGCTCCCACCGCTATGTTTAATTTAGCTCCCACTGCTAAGTTTAGCTTAGCTCCCACCGCTAAGTTTAGCTTAGCTCCTACTGCTAAGTTTAGCTCCCACTGCTAAGATTAGCTCCTACCGCTTAGTTTAGCTTAGCTCCCACCTCTAAGTTTAATTTAGCTCCCACTGCTAAGTTTAGCTTAGCTCCCACCTCTAAGTTTAATTTAGCTCCCACTGCTAAGTTTAGCTTAGCTCCCACCGCTAAGTTTAGCTTAGCTCCTACTGCTAAGTTTAGCTCCCACTGCTAAGATTAGCTCCTACCGCTTAGTTTAGCTTAGCTCCTACCACTAAGTACAGTTTAGCTCCCACTGCTAAGTTTAGCTTAGCTCCCACCGCTAAGTTTAATTTAGCTCCCACTGCTAAGTTTAGCTTAACTCCCACTGTTTAGTTTAGCTCCTATTGCTAAGTTTAGCTTAGCTCCTATTGCTAAGTTTAGTTCAGCTCATATTGCTAAGTGTAGCTTAGCTCCCACTGGTAAGTTTAGCTTAGCTCTCACCGCTAAGTTTAGATTAGCTCCCACTGCTAAGTTTAGCTTAGCTAGTACCGCTAAGTTGATCTCCCAGCTCGTCCTGGGTGTGACCCGGTGACCAGGATAAAGTGTGAGTAGATCACGTGCGCGGTGGCGTGCGATGCTAACCTGTGGCGGTCCGCTCAGTAAGAGCCTCCGTGGGTGGGTACGTCCCGCGGCGTTGTGATCGGCGTGCTGCGTCCGCGCCCTCGTCCACTGCCGGTAGTACAGCGACTGCTCGGCGGCCGCGCCCTGCTGCGGGAACGGCGGCCGGAGCGGACTGACCCACTCCAAGTCGGCGTGGGGGAGGAGCCAGGCGGAGCTGGGCTGAGCCGGCGAGTCGGGGGCGAGGAGGCGATAGGAGGCGCGGGACAGAACCACCACGCGGGGGGAGGCGCGCTGACCCGGTCTGCTCCCCCGCTGGACCGTCTGGGTGGACTGGCTCGGTCTGTGGGAACCTGGAGAGGAAGATAAAGAGGACGAGGAGGAGGAGGAGGAGGAGGGACACTGGGAATCACACTCCTGCTTCAGGTTGTGGGGGGAGGAGTTTAAGCAGCTGGACAAGCTGCTATTGGACGATTCGTGGTGGGAGGAGGAGACCAAGCAGGATTTGTGGGAGGAGTCTGGAACACCTGAGGAGCTGACGCCATTTTCAGCGATGGAGCCTGGAGACAAAGAGAAGTTCATTAGCAATCTTAGCGTTATAAATAACATTGATTTTCTGGGATGTAATTAGTGATCTTGTTTATTTTTTGTATTAATCTGCTCATTTTGGTTTATTAGTGATCGACTTAGTGATCAACAGTGATCTTGTTTATTAGATATCCACTTAGTGATCTTGTTTAGTAGTAAGCAACAGTGAACTTGTTTATTAGTGATCCACTTAGTGATCAACAGTGATCTTCTTTATTAGATATCCACTTAGTGATCTTGTTTAGTAGTAAGCAACAGTGAACTTGTTTATTAGTGATCCACTTAGTGATCAACAGTGATCTTGTTTATTAAATATCCACTTAGTGATCTTGTTTATTAAGGATCAACAGGGATCTTGTTTATTAGAGATCCACTTAGTGATCTTGTTTCTTAGTGATCCACTTTGTGATCCTATTAGTGATCAACAGTGATCATGTTTATTAGTGATCCACTTAGTGGTCTTGTTTATTAGTGATCCACTTAGTAATCTTGTTTGTTAGAGATCCACTTAGTGATCTTATTTATTAGTGCTTTAATTAGTAATCTTGTTTATTAGTGATCCACTTAGTAATCTTGTTTATTAGTGATCCACTAAGTGATCTTGTTTATTAGTGATCCACTTAGTGATCTTGTTTATTAGTGATCAACAGTGATCTCGTTTATTAGTGATTAACAGTGATCGTGTTTATTGGTGATCCACTTAGTGATCTTGTTTATTGGTGATCCACTAAGTGATCTTGTTCATTAGTGATCCACTTAGTAATCTTGTCTATTAGTGATCCACTAAGTGGTCTTGTTCATTAGTGATCCACTTTGTGATCTCTAATTTCCTTCGGGATCAATAAAGTATCTGTCTGTCTGTCTGTCTGTCTGTCTATCTATCTATTAGTGATCAACAGTGATCATGTTTATTAGTGATCCACTTAGTAATCTTGTTTATTAGTGATCCACTTAGTGATCTTATTAGTGATCTTGTTTACTAGAGATCCACTTAGTGATCTTGTTTATTAGAGATCCACTTAGTGATTTTGTTTATAAGTGATCTCACTAGTAATCTTTTTTTATCAGTAATCTATTGAAATTTGCCATCTTGTTTATTATCATCTTAAATTTTCTTCGGAATAAATAAAGTATCTCTACTCACCCTACCTATCATCTTTCATCTGTCTAACTAGTCTTACTTAGTGATCTAATTTATTTGTCTTTTATGTTACTTATGTTACTGACCTAAATAGTGATTAAAAAGTGTTTTTTACATTAGTGATCTACTTCATTAGTGATCTACTTCACCAGTTTTTTCATTTGACAGTGACGTTGATTATTTGCATCATTAGTGACTTTAACGATCTCTCTAATCAGTGATCTCTGTGGTAAGTAATCTGGCTCCCCGGGTCGTACCGGAGGCTCTGGTGGTGGAGCTGCCGTTGCTGGGTGGTCTCTCCAGCTCATCATGCTCCATCATTCCTCCTCCACGCCGCTCCTCATCCTCCTCCACTTCCTTCTTCAGTCCCGCAACCCTGCCCGCCACGGTCGAGGTATCGGGGATCGCGCCCCGTGTGACGTAGGAGCAGGCCACGCCCACTTCCTGCTCCAGAGCCGTGCGGGTCAGGTAGCTGGAGTCGATCAGCCTCAGGTCGCAGTACTTCAGAGACCTGCAGAACACACAGAAAACACGGAGGAGATCAGACGAGGCCTCACAACCACGATGAGCATCAGGGGAGAAGAACCGAGACGAAGAAGCACCTGGGGAACGTTTCTCCGAGAGGGTCTTTACCAGTCAGGATCACCATGCAGGGTAGATCCTCCAGATCCTCGTAGGTCAGAGGGATCCAGTCTTCATTCCTGCCCTGTTGCCAACCCTGATCAACAGACGTGTACAAAATATACACAGTCAGTAAAAGCAAAGCCAACTTAGTTTTTTACTCGTTTGGACTGGAGGTTGCTGGTTCAAGTCCCACTCACCAAGTTTCCGCTGTTGGGCCCCTGAGCAAGGCCCCTAACCTTGATTGCTTGAACTGTATTCAGTCATAAGTGTAAGTCGGCATTTAGCGGACAGTGACCCCTCAGTACTGTGACAGTATACTGTCTAAGCAATTGAGGGTTTGGGGCCTTGCTCAAGGGCCCAACAGTTGTAACCTGGCAGTGGTGGGGCTTGAACTAGCAACCTTTTGATTACTAGTCCGGTATCTTAATCACTAGGCTACAACTGCTCTAAAAGCGCCTGCTAAACATCCCAATTGTACCAAAACACTTAAATTCAATGCTTTGCAGGGGTGTCCATATAATTTTGGTCATATAGTGTATTGTAGTTTGTAACGTGTGTGTGTGTGCGTTACACACCCTGAGCTGCGCGCAGAAATGCGGCGCTAGGTCGATCTCGTTGGTCGGTCCTCCCAGCACCACGGCGAACCTCCTCTCCAGCCCGAGCTTGTGCTGCGCCTCCTCCAGCCGATCCCGCGCCAGGCGTGCCAGCTGTAGGGAGGGCACTCGTACCAGCAGCATGTGGCCCTTACCGCCCCGGGCCTCGTCGCGACCCTCGCCGCCCAGCACGCCCTCCACCATGGCCAGGGTCTGCGGGGTGACGTGGTCCCTCAGCGCCGGACAGGCGGTCAGCGCCATCATGGCCTCGGTGTACTGCTGGATCAGCAGGTGGCTCCGGATCACCATGCTGTGCAGGTGAGGGTGACTGGATCACCAATAAAGAGAGAAACCAGGTCAGATCTCGTCCTGATCCTAAACATCTGATTGGTTTAATATTTTTATAGTTTTGAACTCTGACCGTTGGAGCAGGGCGCTGACCATCCTCTCGAAGGCATCGTCACAGCGCAGGATGGGACTGGACACGCCCCACTGCACCGAGTGCTGGTACCCCTGCATCCCGAAGTACACCAGCTCTTTAGAAGACGGCGCCACCTGCTGAAGCCCGGATAAATAGGTTGTAATTGTTGCTCAGGTTTATTAGTGATCTAATTAGGGATCTTGTTTGTTTGTCATTTAATTAGATTTCTTTTGTATTACTGATCTAACGTCTGATCTTGGTATTTAGTAATCTTGTATGTTAGTGATCCACTTAGTTGTCTTGTTTATTGTGGGTTTAATCAGTAACGTTGTTTATTAGTGATCTTTTTTAAATCATTGAACTAATTAGTGATCTCGTTTATTAGTGATCCACTAAGTAATTTTTATCAATTATTCAAATAGTGATCTCTTTTTATCAGTGATCTAATTAGTGATCTTGTATATTAGTGATCCACTTAGTTATCTTGTTTATTATGGGTTTAATCAGTGAAGTTGCTTATTAGTGATCTAATTAGTGATCTTTTTAAAAATCATTTAACTAATTAGTGATCTTGTTTATTAGTGATCCACTAAGTAATTTTATTTATTAATGATATTAGAGCTATTTTTTATCAGTGATCTAATTAGTGATCTTGTTTATTAGTGATCCACTAAGTAATTTTATTTATTACTGATTTAAGTCGTGATATTTTTTTTATGTGATTTAATTAGTGATCTTGTTCATTAGTGATCCACTTAGTTGTTTTATTTATTAATGATATAAGTAGTGATCTTTTTTAAATCAGTGATCTAATTAGTGATCTTGTTTATTAGTGATCCACTTAGTAATTTTCTTTATTAATGATATGAGTAGTGATCTGTTTGCATTAGTGATCTAAGTACTGATCTTGTTTATTAGTGCTGGATCCTCATAGATGGATCCACTAATAGATAGATCCACACTGTTGAGTTCCCTTTCTTTGTTCCTTTTCCGAGAACTCGGTTAGCGTGGTGGATTGAGTAGCTGATAATGATGTTCTTACCGGGCCATGGTTGGTGGGCCAGTGAACCTCATTCTGGATCCCGATACGTGAATGGTGCGACTGCAGTGTGAAGGGAAAAGACGAGACCTGCAGGAGCAGCAGATTCTCCGCCTCTAGAACCTCCTGAGAATTCACCACTCGATCGGCTAATCCCTGAAGATCGCCGTGAGCCACCGAGCCCGACATGGAGCTGAGGGGAAGACGGATCATCAACGTGTTAACCGTGTCAAGGGTTTAGAACAAACAAATCAAAATTGTAGGTCTTATGGATCGACGTACCTGGTCAGGTCCACGTGCGAGTTATCATGAATCAGGACGAAGAGCGTGTACGGATTCTGCTTCACTTTCCTCATGAAGGCCTCCATCTTGGAGTGCACCTCGTTGTCCAGGCGTGCCACGTACCTGTCGGCCTTCTGCGGGGCTGAGGAGGCGTCCTCCACCCCGAGATCCACCAGCACACCTGAGGAACAAATCACACAGGTCTGTCAGATCAAGGATGTTCCTTTCAGAGGGTTCTCTCAGGGTCAGGTAGCCTTTCTTAGGTACAATTCATACGCCCCTCCTGATGCATCACTTGGGACCTGCACTGAGAGCGCACTGACAAGTGCACTTACCACCGGCTGGTCTGTTTCGGTCTTCCCTTCAGACGTTCGCCAACCACGTCTATGCAGACACCCAAAAGGCTGCAAGCACCACTGAGATTTGAACCCTGGATCCTCAGATCTCAGCAGTAACAGGCAAGCTAACTTTACCTTAGTGTCACCTGAGCGCCCTAGGTAAACCACCTGATGCGAAATCTCATCAGGTACACTATATGGTCCAAAAGCTCTTGGTTAGGTTTCTAAGGTAAGCGTTCCCAGGTACGTTCTCCGAGAACCTTACCATCAGCTTTCTCTAGGTGAGCTCAGATCTCCCTCTTGGTTGCTCTCGGCTACGCTCGCTATGGTTGGATATCTCTAAAGTTCTCCAAAGTTCTCACCTTCTCGTCTTCTTGACGCCGTTTTCATACTTCGTATTAGTTCCTCAGCTGAACTCACCTGACTGGCGGATGCGCCGCGCCGTCTGGTGCAACAGGACGTTCGACGGCGGCACCAGCACCAGGAAATCCACCTTGCAAAAGCGCCCCAGGTCGAGGCTCTGGCTGTTGGAGTCCGCGATGCCGCACACCAGAGACAGGAGGCTGCGGGCCACCGCCAGCTGAGGCGGGTGAATCTGGAACTCTTCGGCCGGCGGCTCTGAAACACACAGTCGCGCCGAGGCTGGAGTTAGCGCTTACACTTCCAACGAACCCACAACCATCTGAATCTGAATGATAAGATCGATAGTGCATAGATTAGAGAAATGGTTCCTGACCAGTTCCTGTGTCCGGCTTCATCTCCGGTTCCTCCTGCGAGTGAACCGATTCGCTCTGGTTGACCTGCTGCTTCCTCCTCCGCTGGTACCGCGCCAACTCCCTGGCCAGATCATCACCTACACACGCCAACAACAAACAGACATGGTTTATTATCACGGCACCATCATCGACACGCTGAACCGCCCCGTTACCCTCGCACCCTGATGACCGAAAGTCTGTGGACACTCGACTGTAAGCTTGCTGGACATTTGACTACAACGAGCTCTGCAGAATCTTGGCGTGGGTCTTTTTATGATGCCACTTTGGTTGGAGAAGAAAGCCTGGCTAAGTCACTGAGGTTCCTCCAGACCAAACTGGTCAAACTTGCTTGGTGCACAGTGGCACAGTCATTGTAGACCAGGAAAGACCAGTTCGACCTAGTGGAAGCCGCTGTGCCACGGTGGTCTACTTCACTGCCCCACAGTTGCAGAGACCAGAGGTCAAGGCTCAGTGGTACCACCCACCCGCCTGATCAGATGCTCTACAGATAATGCACCGGCTTTGCAGGTGGGAGGTAAGGCCGGATGTGGAACCACCTTCGAGTGTCTGGTTGAGGCGCTGAATTGAGTGATAAAGGAACACAGAGAGAATAGCGTGGTCCTCCATATGTCTTCTCAAATCCCAAAAGTATATGGACACCTGATTATGAGCTTGTTGCACACCCCATTCCAAAAGCATGGGCAATAATACAGATATGGAGCTCCCCCTTTGCAGCTATCTGGATTGGTCCCCCATACCCTGGCACAAGATCTGGGAAATTGTGCCTATTTGCGCCCGATGTTCCAATACATCCCAAAAGCTTTATTTATTTACTTATTTACCACTTCATGAGGCAGCTGTATCCTAATCGTTAAGGTACTGGACTGGTAAGCAGAAGGTCACTGGTTCAAGCTCCACGACTGCCAGGTTGCCACTGTTGGGCATCTGATCAAGGCCCTTAATCCTCAATTGCAAATCCTCAAGTCGCTCTGGATTAAAGCGTCTGCTAAATGTCAAATATGTCGAAATACGGGGGGGAAACCCTAGACGGGACCCATGACCGTAATCAGCCAACCAGCTACTCGATCCACCAATGTGCTGACACTAGAAGTGAGATTTACATTTTCAGCATTTAGCAGACGCCTTTTATCCAAAGCGACTTACATTACAGTTGAGGGTTAAGAGCCTTGCTCAAGGCCCCATAGTAGCAACCTGTCAGTGGTGGGGCTTAAACCAGCAACCTTTGGGTTAGTAGTCCTGTACCTTAACCACTAGGCTACAGCTTGCCAAACGCTTCTTCCCAAAATGAACTGAGAAGGCAGGGAGAGAAAATGGCACAGCGCTGTGAGGAATCGACTCACGAGTCAGATTCAGATGGGAGAGTCGAGTCACAAGAGGATTCGCTTTGGCTGCCAAACACTGAGGCCGCAGGCGACTAGCGGGCGCTACTCTTTTAACGGTAAATAAAAGGGAAGATGCTCTGCTAAACGCACACCGACCAGCTACTTTACTGACTGAGTGTGACTCGCAGGTAGTAGTTCGTAGTTCGCTTGGAGTTGGGACGGGTCGATCTATGCTTCCTGCTTACACAACATAAGAGGCATGCGCTAGTCCGCAGCTCTCCAGTCAGTGATGGTGGTGCACGAGTACCAGTGGGTGCCAGAAGGCAGGATTGACTAACCTAGAGATGTGTTGTTGAAGTGTGATGCCAGCACCGAAACCTTTCCAGTGATGAGCTCGTAGCTGATCTCCTTCAGAAACTCGCTGGTGGTCAGCATGCCCTCGGCCAGCGCCCTCGACTGGTATTTACCTGTCAGACGCACATGCACAGACGTTAATTACCCAGAATCCCTCCTCCAGACAGATAACTTCGTCATTATTAACGTATCCTGCTCACCGAGCACCATGACGCAGAACTGGCTCCCGCCGGCGCCCGTGTGGACCACCAGGACGTAGTTGGGTAGACGCTGCGGCTGCTGGAGGTGAGCGTTCTCGCTCAGGGAGCGCAGCGTCTCCGCGATGCCCTCGCCCAGCGAGCTCTGAGCCAGCAGGACCTGGACGCCGCCGCCGGACACGCTGGCCTCCACGCGCGCCAACCACGGGAGCTGGGCGGCCGAGACGGGGGGGACGGCCGCACCGCAGAGCGCCGCCTTCAGGACGATCTGCTCGAACTCCTCGCAGACGGGGATCTGATCCCACCCTGCAGGGCGAACAGAATTCGGATCAGGGCTGCAGGAACTACGTACAACACTTATGATGTCATCAGCACACATACGCTTCATAGCCAAAAGTATGTGGACACCTGAGTGTGAGCTTGTTGGAGATTTAGTTCACATTAGCAGTACGTGTGCATGAAATACTTAATTAAAAGGAGTAGTCTACATACTTTTGGCTATCATTGCCCCATTTACATTGAAGTGTGTGTGTGTGTGTGAGTGTGTGTGTGTGTGTTACCCAGGCGGGACAGGTACTGCAGCGTGAGCAGGATGAGCGTTTCGGTTGTTGGTATCTGATTGGTCGACAGTCCCAGCGCCGCCAGGCTCTTCTCACTCAGCTGGCTGTAGTTATAGCAGCTGGTCAGCAGGGGGCTCACCACCACATCACACACATTCCCGAAAAAGTAGGGCAGAGCACCGTGACCTGCACACACACGGAACAGACGGGGGAGGGAACAGGGGGGTCAGTTCAGTTCATACACAAACAATCTGTCAACACACCAGAGCTCATGAACACTCATCACCTGTATGTGTGTGTGTGTGTGTGTGTGTGTGTATGTTATCATTATTATTATTTTAATTATATCATTATTGTTATTATATTGATAAATAATTTTCATTTAATAATTTTTTATTCTATTCTATTATTATAATTATTGTTATTGTTTATTATTGTTGTCATCATTTTATTATTAATATTATTATTAATATTTTTATAATTATCTATTATTTTAATTTATTATTATTATATTTATTGTCCTTACTATTATTATTATTATTGCTATTATTATTATTGTTATTATTATCATTTATTATTATTATTATATATTATTATTATTGTCATTATTATTATTATTATTATATTAATATTACTTTAATATTATTTTTTCATTATTATTTTATTATTATTAATTAATATTATTATAGTTATTAATATTTTTATTTTATTTTTGTCATTATTATTATTATTATTATTTTGTTATTGTTATTATTAATATTTTGTTATTATTATAGTTATTATTGTTGTTATTATTTTGTTATTATTATTATTGTTATTATTATTTTGATATTATTATTATTTTGTTATTATTATCATTGTTATTATTATTATTAATAACAATGATAATGATAATAATAATAATAATAATAATATGTTGATTCTGAGCCCTGGTGACCATGTGGATGGTGTTTCTCTAGAACATTATGCTGCTTAATGCCTTGTTTATTTTTTCTCTATTTGTTTCCATACATCCTGTGACTGGCCGTCCTCTTCCTCTTTTACCCTCAGTTCTTCCATCACAATAGCTGCTCCTCATAACGTGTCCATAATCAAAGAGCTTCAGTTCGGTGCTCTGAGCTCTCTGTGAGACAAAGCATGTTGAGAGCAGCGGTTCTCAACTGAAACTCCTGGTTCATTCAGCACTTTATTATCCTGAACTTACACTATGTGGTCAAAAGTATGTGGACAGGGGTATAAAAACCCTGAGGACAACCACTGTGGTAGCCTCCCAAAAACGTGGAGGCTCCATATTAACACCAATGGTTTTTAAATCGGATGGTCAGGTGTCCTCCCAACCTGACCATACCAAACTCCCTCAATACAGCACCGTTACTCACCGATGAGAATGACGGGTCGAACCCCGCAGGTATTCAGCAGATTATCTGGAATGATCACGGTCTCTCCCGCTGTGATTGGCTGAGGCTGTATGACACCTGATGCTGACAGAGACGCCTGATTGGCCAGCGACAGCAGAGGACCTGGGAATGATACAAATAAATCATATTTTATCATCAAATCCTACGACCCTGGACCCTCGTGTGATCAAGACCAGAACTACCACGTTACCCTGTTACCCTGTAACCATGCCCACCACCACTGGGACCTCCAGCTGCTGCAATGAATGCAGGATGGATGTCAGCTACTCAGTCCACCCAAGTACTGTGCTGATTTGTAGCACTAATATTAGAATCAGTTTTAAGTGTGAGCGAGCGAGTGAGTGCACGACGATTGAAGCCCCCCAGAGATAGACCCACTGTGACCCTGACCACGACTAAATGAATGAATAAATGAATGAAGGTTAATCTCACCTGATCCACAGGGCAGAGGACGAACAGCGGGTACAGGAACTGGTGTGGCAGGAACAGACATGACTGAGGACGGGTGCCAACTGCGGTGCCGCTTTTTCGGGGGCCCTGACGACATGGCAGAGGATGCTGGGAAAATGAGAATAAAAAGACCTTAAACACACAGACTTTTGGATGACTTGTGGAGTCTCTGAGGATCAGAGCTGATCTGACGGCGTACAAGGGGGTAAAATTAGCGTTAAAGTGCAACAGATGTACGTGAGTCTGCCTCACCTGGACTGTCTGCCGGTTCGACTGGCCGATAGCCGTGTGTGGGCGTGGCCAGCGGGTTTAAGTGGGTGGGGCTCAGTACAGGCGGCCGGCCATCTATGCTTAAACCGTTTGCCAGACCGTTAACTCGTACAGCTGTGGGTACTTCACACACACACACACACACACACACACACACACAAACATGCAAGTAAAATTAAAATGTGGGCTGGTGTTACCTGTGGGTAAAGGTTTGGTGTGTGTGTGTGTGTGTGTTACTTATAGGTAAAGGTTTGGTGTGTTTGT
The DNA here is from genome assembly GCF_030014385.1 of Trichomycterus rosablanca. Classification (NCBI taxonomy): domain Eukaryota; kingdom Metazoa; phylum Chordata; class Actinopteri; order Siluriformes; family Trichomycteridae; genus Trichomycterus; species Trichomycterus rosablanca. The sequence goes on along the minus strand of NC_085991.1, from coordinate 54,350,955 downwards.
TTGTGTGTGTGTGTGTGTGTGGGTGTTTGTGTGTGTTACCTATAGGTAAAGGTTTGGTGTGTGTGTGTGTGTGTGTGTGTGTGTTTGTGTGTGTTACCTATAGGTAAAGGTTTGGGTGTGTGTGTGTGTGTGTGTGTTTGTGTTACCTATAGGTAAAGGTTTGGTGTGTGTGTGTGTGTTACCTATAGGTAAAGGCTTGGTGTGTGTGTGTGTGTGTGTTACCTATAGGTAAAGGTATTGG
>NC_085991.1:54253214-54348214 GCF_030014385.1 Trichomycterus rosablanca | reverse complement strand
AAAGATTTTGGGGTGTGTGTGTGTGTGTTACCTATAGGTAAAGGTTTTGGGGTGTGTGTGTGTGTTACCTATAGGTAAAGATTTGGTGTGTGTGTGTGTGTGTGTTACATATAGGTAAAGGTATTGGTGTGTGTGTGTGTGTGTGTGTGTTACCTATAGGTAAAGGTTTTGGTGTGTGTGTGTGTGTGTGTGTTACCTATAGGTAAAGGTTTTGGTGTGTGTGTGTGTGTGTGTGTTACCTATAGGTAAAGGTTTGGTGTGTGTGTGTGTGTGTGTGTTACCTATAGGTAAAGGTATTGGTGTGTGTGTGTGTGTGTGTGTGTCCTATAGGTAAAGGTTTGGTGTGTGTATGTGTGTGTGTGTTACATATAGGTAAAGGTATTGGTGTGTGTGTGTGTGTGTTACCTATAGGTAAAGGTATTGGTGTGTGTGTGTGTGTTACCTATAGGTAAATGTTTTGGTGTGTGTGTGTGTGTGTGTGTTACCTATAGGTAAAGGTATTGGTGTGTGTGTGTGTTACCTATAGGTAAAGGTATTGGTGTGTGTGTGTGTGTGTTACCTATAGGTAAATGTTTTGGTGTGTGTGTGTGTGTGTGTGTGTTACCTATAGGTAAAGGTATTGGTGTGTGTGTGTGTGTTACCTATAGGTAAAGGTATTGGTGTGTGTGTGTGTGTTACCTATAGGTAAATGTTTTGGTGTGTGTGTGTGTGTGTGTGTTACCTATAGGTAAAGGTATTGGTGTGTGTGTGTGTTACCTATAGGTAAAGGTATTGGTGTGTGTGTGTGTGTGTGTGTGTTACCTATAGGTAAATGTTTTGGTGTGTGTGTGTGTGTATTACCTATAGGTAAAGGTTTTGGGGTGTGTGTGTGTGTGTTACCTATAGGTAAAGGTTTTGGGGTGTGTGTGTGTGTGTTACCTATAGGTAAAGGTTTGGTGTGTGTGTGTGTGTGTTACCTATAGGTAAAGGTTTTGGGGTGTGTGTGTGTGTGTGTGTTACCTATAGGTAAAGGTTTGGTGTGTGTGTGTGTGTGTTACCTATAGGTGAAGGTATTGGTGTGTGTGTGTTACCTATAGGTAAAGGTTTTGGGGTGTGTGTGTGTGTGTTACCTATAGGTAAAGGCTTGGTGTGTGTGTGTGTGTGTGTTACCTATAGGTAAAGGTATTGGTGTGTGTGTGTGTGTGTGTTACCTATAGGTAAAGGTATTGGTGTGTGTGTGTGTGTGTTACCTATAGGTAAAGGCTTGGTGTGTGTGTGTGTGTGTGTGTTACCTATAGGTAAAGGTATTGGTGTGTGTGTGTGTGTTACCTATAGGTAAAGGTTTGGTGTGTGTGTGTGTGTTACCTATAGGTAAAGGTATTGGTATTGGTGTGTGTGTGTGTGTGTGTGTGTGTGTGTGTGTGTGTGTTACCTATAGGTAAAGATTTGGTGTGTGTGTGTGTGTGTGTTACATATAGGTAAAGGTATTGGTGTGTGTGTGTGTGTGTGTGTGTGTGTTACCTATAGGTAAAGGTTTTGGTGTGTGTGTGTGTGTGTGTGTTACCTATAGGTAAAGGTTTTGGTGTGTGTGTGTGTGTGTGTGTTACCTATAGGTAAAGGTTTGGTGTGTGTGTGTGTGTGTGTGTTACCTATAGGTAAAGGTATTGGTGTGTGTGTGTGTGTGTGTGTCCTATAGGTAAAGGTTTGGTGTGTGTGTGTGTGTGTGTGTTACATATAGGTAAAGGTATTGGTGTGTGTGTGTGTGTGTTACCTATAGGTAAAGGTATTGGTGTGTGTGTGTGTGTTACCTATAGGTAAATGTTTTGGTGTGTGTGTGTGTGTGTGTGTTACCTATAGGTAAAGGTATTGGTGTGTGTGTGTGTTACCTATAGGTAAAGGTATTGGTGTGTGTGTGTGTGTGTTACCTATAGGTAAATGTTTTGGTGTGTGTGTGTGTGTGTGTGTGTTACCTATAGGTAAAGGTATTGGTGTGTGTGTGTGTTACCTATAGGTAAAGGTATTGGTGTGTGTGTGTGTGTTACCTATAGGTAAATGTTTTGGTGTGTGTGTGTGTGTGTGTGTGTGTTACCTATAGGTAAAGGTATTGGTGTGTGTGTGTGTTACCTATAGGTAAAGGTATTGGTGTGTGTGTGTGTGTGTGTGTGTGTGTGTTACCTATAGGTAAAGGTTTTGGGGTGTGTGTGTGTGTGTTACCTATAGGTAAAGGTTTTGGGGTGTGTGTGTGTGTTACCTATAGGTAAAGGTATTGGTGTGTGTGTGTGTGTGTGTGTGTGTGTGTGTGTGTGTGTTACCTATAGGTAAAGGTTTTGGTGTGTGTGTGTGTGTGTGTGTTACCTATAGGTAAAGGTTTTGGTGTGTGTGTGTGTGTGTGTGTTACCTATAGGTAAAGGTTTGGTGTGTGTGTGTGTGTGTGTGTGTTACCTATAGGTAAAGGTATTGGTGTGTGTGTGTGTGTGTGTGTCCTATAGGTAAAGGTTTGGTGTGTGTGTGTGTGTGTGTGTTACATATAGGTAAAGGTATTGGTGTGTGTGTGTGTGTGTTACCTATAGGTAAAGGTATTGGTGTGTGTGTGTGTGTTACCTATAGGTAAATGTTTTGGTGTGTGTGTGTGTGTGTGTGTTACCTATAGGTAAAGGTATTGGTGTGTGTGTGTGTTACCTATAGGTAAAGGTATTGGTGTGTGTGTGTGTGTGTTACCTATAGGTAAATGTTTTGGTGTGTGTGTGTGTGTGTTACCTATAGGTAAAGGTATTGGTGTGTGTGTGTGTGTTACCTATAGGTAAAGGTATTGGTGTGTGTGTGTGTGTTACCTATAGGTAAAGGTATTGGTGTGTGTGTGTGTGTTACCTATAGGTAAAGGTATTGGTGTGTGTGTGTGTGTGTGTGTGTGTGTGTGTGTGTTACCTATAGGTAAATGTTTTGGTGTGTGTGTGTGTGTATTACCTATAGGTAAAGGTTTTGGGGTGTGTGTGTGTGTGTTACCTATAGGTAAAGGTTTTGGGGTGTGTGTGTGTGTTACCTATAGGTAAAGGTTTTGGGGTGTGTGTGTGTGTGTTACCTATAGGTAAAGGCTTGGTGTGTGTGTGTGTGTTACCTATAGGTAAAGGTTTTGGGGTGTGTGTGTGTTACCTATAGGTAAAGGTTTTGGGGTGTGTGTGTGTGTTACCTATAGGTAAAGGTTTTGGGGTGTGTGTGTGTGTGTGTGTGTTACCTATAGGTAAAGGCTTGGTGTGTGTGTGTGTGTTACCTATAGGTAAAGGCTTGGTGTGTGTGTGTGTGTGTGTGTTACCTATAGGTAAAGGTTTTGGGGTGAGTGTGTGTGTGTTACCTATAGGTAAAGGTTTGGTGTGTGTGTGTGTGTGTGTGTTACCTATAGGTGAAGGTATTGGTGTGTGTGTGTTACCTATAGGTAAATGTTTGGTGTGTGTGTGTGTGTGTTACCTATAGGTAAAGGCTTGGTGTGTGTGTGTGTGTGTGTGTTACCTATAGGTAAAGGTATTGGTGTGTGTGTGTGTGTGTGTTACCTATAGGTAAAGGTTTGGTGTGTGTGTGTGTGTTACCTATAGGTAAAGGTATTGGTGTGTGTGTGTGTGTGTGTTACCTATAGGTAAAGGTTTGGTGTGTGTGTGTGTGTGTGTGTGTGTTACCTATAGGTGAAGGTATTGGTGTGTGTGTGTGTGTGAGTGTGTGTTACCTATAGGTAAATGTATTGGTGTGTGTTTGTGTGTGTGTGTTACCTATAGGTGAAGGTATTGGTGTGTGTGTGTGTGTTACCTATAGGTAAAGGTTTTGGGGTGTGTGTGTGTGTGTGTGTTACCTATAGGTAAAGGTTTGGTGTGTGTGTGTGTGTGTGTGTTACCTATAGGTGAAGGTATTGGTGTGTGTGTGTTACCTATAGGTAAAGGTTTTGGGGTGTGTGTGTGTGTGTTACCTATAGGTAAATGTTTGGTGTGTGTGTGTGTGTGTTACCTATAGGTAAAGGCTTGGTGTGTGTGTGTGTGTGTGTTACCTATAGGTAAAGGTATTGGTGTGTGTGTGTGTGTGTGTTACCTATAGGTAAAGGTTTGGTGTGTGTGTGTGTGTTACCTATAGGTAAAGGTTTGGTGTGTGTGTGTGTGTTACCTATAGGTAAAGGTATTGGTATTGGTGTGTGTGTGTGTGTGTGTGTGTGTGTGTGTGTGTTACCTATAGGTAAAGATTTGGTGTGTGTGTGTGTGTGTGTGTTACATATAGGTAAAGGTATTGGTGTGTGTGTGTGTGTGTGTGTGTGTGTGTGTTACCTATAGGTAAAGGTTTTGGTGTGTGTGTGTGTGTGTGTGTTACCTATAGGTAAAGGTTTTGGTGTGTGTGTGTGTGTGTGTGTTACCTATAGGTAAAGGTTTGGTGTGTGTGTGTGTGTGTGTTACCTATAGGTAAAGGTATTGGTGTGTGTGTGTGTGTGTGTGTCCTATAGGTAAAGGTTTGGTGTGTGTGTGTGTGTGTGTGTGTGTTACATATAGGTAAAGGTATTGGTGTGTGTGTGTGTGTGTTACCTATAGGTAAAGGTATTGGTGTGTGTGTGTGTGTTACCTATAGGTAAATGTTTTGGTGTGTGTGTGTGTGTGTTACCTATAGGTAAAGGTATTGGTGTGTGTGTGTGTTACCTATAGGTAAAGGTATTGGTGTGTGTGTGTGTGTGTTACCTATAGGTAAATGTTTTGGTGTGTGTGTGTGTGTGTGTGTTACCTATAGGTAAAGGTATTGGTGTGTGTGTGTGTTACCTATAGGTAAAGGTATTGGTGTGTGTGTGTGTGTTACCTATAGGTAAATGTTTTGGTGTGTGTGTGTGTGTGTTACCTATAGGTAAAGGTATTGGTGTGTGTGTGTGTGTTACCTATAGGTAAAGGTATTGGTGTGTGTGTGTGTGTTACCTATAGGTAAATGTTTTGGTGTGTGTGTGTGTTACCTATAGGTAAAGGTATTGGTGTGTGTGTGTGTGTTACCTATAGGTAAAGGTATTGGTGTGTGTGTGTGTGTGTGTGTGTGTGTGTGTGTTACCTATAGGTAAATGTTTTGGTGTGTGTGTGTGTGTATTACCTATAGGTAAAGGTTTTGGGGTGTGTGTGTGTGTGTTACCTATAGGTAAAGGTTTTGGGGTGTGTGTGTGTGTTACCTATAGGTAAAGGTTTTGGGGTGTGTGTGTGTGTGTTACCTATAGGTAAAGGCTTGGTGTGTGTGTGTGTGTTACCTATAGGTAAAGGTTTTGGGGTGTGTGTGTGTTACCTATAGGTAAAGGTTTTGGGGTGTGTGTGTGTGTTACCTATAGGTAAAGGTTTTGGGGTGTGTGTGTGTGTGTTACCTATAGGTAAAGGCTTGGTGTGTGTGTGTGTGTTACCTATAGGTAAAGGCTTGGTGTGTGTGTGTGTGTGTGTGTGTGTTACCTATAGGTAAAGGTTTTGGGGTGAGTGTGTGTGTGTTACCTATAGGTAAAGGTTTGGTGTGTGTGTGTGTGTGTGTGTGTTACCTATAGGTGAAGGTATTGGTGTGTGTGTGTTACCTATAGGTAAATGTTTGGTGTGTGTGTGTGTGTGTTACCTATAGGTAAAGGCTTGGTGTGTGTGTGTGTGTGTGTGTTACCTATAGGTAAAGGTATTGGTGTGTGTGTGTGTGTGTGTTACCTATAGGTAAAGGTTTGGTGTGTGTGTGTGTGTTACCTATAGGTAAAGGTATTGGTGTGTGTGTGTGTGTGTGTTACCTATAGGTAAAGGTTTGGTGTGTGTGTGTGTGTGTGTGTGTGTTACCTATAGGTGAAGGTATTGGTGTGTGTGTGTGTGTGAGTGTGTGTTACCTATAGGTAAATGTATTGGTGTGTGTTTGTGTGTGTGTGTTACCTATAGGTGAAGGTATTGGTGTGTGTGTGTGTGTTACCTATAGGTAAAGGTTTTGGGGTGTGTGTGTGTGTGTGTGTTACCTATAGGTAAAGGTTTGGTGTGTGTGTGTGTGTGTGTGTTACCTATAGGTGAAGGTATTGGTGTGTGTGTGTTACCTATAGGTAAAGGTTTTGGGGTGTGTGTGTGTGTGTTACCTATAGGTAAATGTTTGGTGTGTGTGTGTGTGTGTTACCTATAGGTAAAGGCTTGGTGTGTGTGTGTGTGTGTGTTACCTATAGGTAAAGGTATTGGTGTGTGTGTGTGTGTGTGTTACCTATAGGTAAAGGTTTGGTGTGTGTGTGTGTGTTACCTATAGGTAAAGGTTTGGTGTGTGTGTGTGTGTTACCTATAGGTAAAGGTATTGGTATTGGTGTGTGTGTGTGTGTGTGTGTGTGTGTGTGTGTTACCTATAGGTAAAGATTTGGTGTGTGTGTGTGTGTGTGTGTTACATATAGGTAAAGGTATTGGTGTGTGTGTGTGTGTGTGTGTGTGTGTGTGTGTGTTACCTATAGGTAAAGGTTTTGGTGTGTGTGTGTGTGTGTGTGTTACCTATAGGTAAAGGTTTTGGTGTGTGTGTGTGTGTGTGTGTTACCTATAGGTAAAGGTTTGGTGTGTGTGTGTGTGTGTGTTACCTATAGGTAAAGGTATTGGTGTGTGTGTGTGTGTGTGTGTCCTATAGGTAAAGGTTTGGTGTGTGTGTGTGTGTGTGTGTGTGTTACATATAGGTAAAGGTATTGGTGTGTGTGTGTGTGTGTTACCTATAGGTAAAGGTATTGGTGTGTGTGTGTGTGTTACCTATAGGTAAATGTTTTGGTGTGTGTGTGTGTGTGTTACCTATAGGTAAAGGTATTGGTGTGTGTGTGTGTTACCTATAGGTAAAGGTATTGGTGTGTGTGTGTGTGTGTTACCTATAGGTAAATGTTTTGGTGTGTGTGTGTGTGTGTGTGTTACCTATAGGTAAAGGTATTGGTGTGTGTGTGTGTTACCTATAGGTAAAGGTATTGGTGTGTGTGTGTGTGTTACCTATAGGTAAATGTTTTGGTGTGTGTGTGTGTGTGTGTGTTACCTATAGGTAAAGGTATTGGTGTGTGTGTGTGTTACCTATAGGTAAAGGTATTGGTGTGTGTGTGTGTGTGTTACCTATAGGTAAATGTTTTGGTGTGTGTGTGTGTGTATTACCTATAGGTAAAGGTTTTGGGGTGTGTGTGTGTGTGTTACCTATAGGTAAAGGTTTTGGGGTGTGTGTGTGTGTTACCTATAGGTAAAGGTTTTGGGGGGTGTGTGTGTGTGTTACCTATAGGTAAAGGCTTGGTGTGTGTGTGTGTGTTACCTATAGGTAAAGGTTTTGGGGTGTGTGTGTGTTACCTATAGGTAAAGGTTTTGGGGTGTGTGTGTGTGTTACCTATAGGTAAAGGTTTTGGGGTGTGTGTGTGTGTGTGTGTGTGTGTTACCTATAGGTAAAGGCTTGGTGTGTGTGTGTGTGTTACCTATAGGTAAAGGCTTGGTGTGTGTGTGTGTGTGTGTGTTACCTATAGGTAAAGGTTTTGGGGTGAGTGTGTGTGTGTTACCTATAGGTAAAGGTTTGGTGTGTGTGTGTGTGTGTGTGTGTGTGTTACCTATAGGTAAAGGTATTGGTGTGTGTGTGTGTTACCTATAGGTAAAGGTATCGGTGTGTGTGTGTGTGTGTGTGTGTGTGTGTGTTACCTATAGGTAAAGGTTTGGTGTGTGTGTGTGTTACCTATAGGTAAAGGTTTTGGGGTGTGTGTGTGTGTTACCTATAGGTAAAGGTTTTGGGGTGTGTGTGTGTGTGTGTGTGTGTTACCTATAGGTAAAGGCTTGGTGTGTGTGTGTGTGTGTGTGTGTTACCTATAGGTAAAGGTTTTGGGGTGAGTGTGTGTGTGTTACCTATAGGTAAAGGTTTGGTGTGTGTGTGTGTGTGTGTGTTACCTATAGGTGAAGGTATTGGTGTGTGTGTGTTACCTATAGGTAAATGTTTGGTGTGTGTGTGTGTGTGTTACCTATAGGTAAAGGCTTGGTGTGTGTGTGTGTGTGTGTTACCTATAGGTAAAGGTATTGGTGTGTGTGTGTGTGTGTGTTACCTATAGGTAAAGGTTTGGTGTGTGTGTGTGTGTTACCTATAGGTAAAGGTATTGGTATTGGTGTGTGTGTGTGTGTGTGTTACCTATAGGTAAAGGTTTGGTGTGTGTGTGTGTGTGTGTGTGTGTTACCTATAGGTGAAGGTATTGGTGTGTGTGTGTGTGTGTGAGTGTGTGTTACCTATAGGTAAATGTATTGGTGTGTGTTTGTGTGTGTGTGTTACCTATAGGTGAAGGTATTGGTGTGTGTGTGTGTGTTACCTATAGGTAAAGGTTTTGGGGTGTGTGTGTGTGTGTGTGTTACCTATAGGTAAAGGTTTGGTGTGTGTGTGTGTGTGTGTGTCACCTATAGGTGAAGGTATTGGTGTGTGTGTGTTACCTATAGGTAAAGGTTTTGGGGTGTGTGTGTGTGTGTTACCTATAGGTAAATGTTTGGTGTGTGTGTGTGTGTGTTACCTATAGGTAAAGGCTTGGTGTGTGTGTGTGTGTGTGTTACCTATAGGTAAAGGTATTGGTGTGTGTGTGTGTGTGTGTTACCTATAGGTAAAGGTTTGGTGTGTGTGTGTGTGTTACCTATAGGTAAAGGTTTGGTGTGTGTGTGTGTGTTACCTATAGGTAAAGGTATTGGTATTGGTGTGTGTGTGTGTGTGTGTGTGTGTGTGTGTGTGTGTGTGTGTGTTACCTATAGGTAAAGATTTGGTGTGTGTGTGTGTGTGTGTGTTACATATAGGTAAAGGTATTGGTGTGTGTGTGTGTGTGTGTGTGTGTGTGTGTTACCTATAGGTAAAGGTTTTGGTGTGTGTGTGTGTGTTACCTATAGGTAAAGGTTTTGGTGTGTGTGTGTGTGTGTGTGTTACCTATAGGTAAAGGTTTGGTGTGTGTGTGTGTGTGTGTTACCTATAGGTAAAGGTATTGGTGTGTGTGTGTGTGTGTGTGTCCTATAGGTAAAGGTTTGGTGTGTGTGTGTGTGTGTGTGTGTTACATATAGGTAAAGGTATTGGTGTGTGTGTGTGTGTGTTACCTATAGGTAAAGGTATTGGTGTGTGTGTGTGTGTTACCTATAGGTAAATGTTTTGGTGTGTGTGTGTGTGTGTGTGTTACCTATAGGTAAAGGTATTGGTGTGTGTGTGTGTTACCTATAGGTAAAGGTATTGGTGTGTGTGTGTGTGTGTTACCTATAGGTAAATGTTTTGGTGTGTGTGTGTGTGTGTGTGTGTTACCTATAGGTAAAGGTATTGGTGTGTGTGTGTGTTACCTATAGGTAAAGGTATTGGTGTGTGTTTGTGTGTTACCTATAGGTAAATGTTTTGGTGTGTGTGTGTGTGTGTGTGTTACCTATAGGTAAAGGTATTGGTGTGTGTGTGTGTTACCTATAGGTAAAGGTATTGGTGTGTGTGTGTGTGTGTGTGTGTTACCTATAGGTAAATGTTTTGGTGTGTGTGTGTGTGTATTACCTATAGGTAAAGGTTTTGGGGTGTGTGTGTGTGTGTTACCTATAGGTAAAGGTTTTGGGGTGTGTGTGTGTGTTACCTATAGGTAAAGGTTTTGGGGGGTGTGTGTGTGTGTTACCTATAGGTAAAGGCTTGGTGTGTGTGTGTGTGTTACCTATAGGTAAAGGTTTTGGGGTGTGTGTGTGTTACCTATAGGTAAAGGTTTTGGGGTGTGTGTGTGTGTTACCTATAGGTAAAGGTTTTGGGGTGTGTGTGTGTGTGTGTGTGTTACCTATAGGTAAAGGCTTGGTGTGTGTGTGTGTGTTACCTATAGGTAAAGGCTTGGTGTGTGTGTGTGTGTGTGTGTTACCTATAGGTAAAGGTTTTGGGGTGAGTGTGTGTGTGTTACCTATAGGTAAAGGTTTGGTGTGTGTGTGTGTGTGTGTGTGTGTGTTACCTATAGGTAAAGGTATTGGTGTGTGTGTGTGTTACCTATAGGTAAAGGTATCGGTGTGTGTGTGTGTGTGTGTGTGTGTGTGTGTGTTACCTATAGGTAAAGGTTTGGTGTGTGTGTGTGTTACCTATAGGTAAATGTTTGGTGTGTGTGTGTGTGTTACCTATAGGTAAAGGTTTGGTGTGTGTGTGTGTGTGTGTGTTACCTATAGGTAAAGGTTTGGTGTGTGTGTGTGTTACCTATAGGTAAAGGTATTGGTGTGTGTGTGTTACCTATAGGTAAAGGTTTGGTGTGTGTGTGTGTGTGTGTGTGTGTGTGTGTGTGTGTTACCTATAGGTAAAGGTTTGGTGTAAGTGTGTGTGTTACCTATAGGTAAAGGCTTGGTGTGTGTGTGTGTGTGTGTGTGTGTGTGTGTGTGTTACCTATAGGTAAATGTTTGGTGTGTGTGTGTTACCTATAGGTAAATGTTTTGGTGTGTGTGTGTGTGTGTTACCTATAGGTAAAGGTTTTGGGGTGTGTGTGTGTGTGTTACCTATAGGTAAAGGTTTTGGGGTGTGTGTGTGTGTTACCTATAGGTAAAGGTTTTGGGGTGTGTGTGTGTGTGTGTGTGTGTTACCTATAGGTAAAGGCTTGGTGTGTGTGTGTGTGTTACCTATAGGTAAAGGTTTTGGGGTGTGTGTGTGTTACCTATAGGTAAAGGTTTTGGGGTGTGTGTGTGTGTTACCTATAGGTAAAGGTTTTGGGGTGTGTGTGTGTGTGTGTGTGTTACCTATAGGTAAAGGCTTGGTGTGTGTGTGTGTGTTACCTATAGGTAAAGGCTTGGTGTGTGTGTGTGTGTGTGTGTTACCTATAGGTAAAGGTTTTGGGGTGAGTGTGTGTGTGTTACCTATAGGTAAAGGTTTGGTGTGTGTGTGTGTGTGTGTTACCTATAGGTAAAGGTATTGGTGTGTGTGTGTGTTACCTATAGGTAAAGGTATTGGTGTGTGTGTGTGTGTGTGTGTGTGTGTGTGTTACCTATAGGTAAAGGTTTGGTGTGTGTGTGTGTGTGTGTGTGTTACCTATAGGTAAAGGCTTGGTGTGTGTGTGTGTGTGTGTGTTACCTATAGGTAAAGGTTTTGGAATGTGTGTGTGTGTGTGTGTTACCTATAGGTAAAGGTTTGGTGTGTGTGTGTGTGTGTGTGTGTGTGTGTTACCTATAGGTGAAGGTATTGGTGTGTGTGTGTGTGTGTGTGTGTGTGTGTTACCTATAGGTAAATGTATTGGTGTGTGTTTGTGTGTGTGTGTGTTACCTATAGGTGAAGGTATTGGTGTGTGTGTGTGTGTGTTACCTATAGGTAAAGGTTTTGGGGTGTGTGTGTGTGTGTGTGTTACCTATAGGTAAAGGTTTGGTGTGTGTGTGTGTGCGTGTGTGTTACCTATAGGTGAAGGTATTGGTGTGTGTGTGTTACCTATAGGTAAAGGTTTTGGGGTGTGTGTGTGTGTGTTACCTATAGGTAAATGTTTGGTGTGTGTGTGTGTGTGTTACCTATAGGTAAAGGCTTGGTGTGTGTGTGTGTGTGTTACCTATAGGTAAAGGTATTGGTGTGTGTGTGTGTGTGTGTTACCTATAGGTAAAGGTTTGGTGTGTGTGTGTGTTACCTATAGGTAAAGGTTTGGTGTGTGTGTGTGTGTTACCTATAGGTAAAGGTATTGGTGTGTGTGTGTGTGTGTGTGTGTGTTACCTATAGGTAAAGATTTGGTGTTTGTGTGTGTGTATGTGTTACATATAGGTAAAGGTATTGGTGTGTGTGTGTGTGTGTGTGTTACCTATAGGTAAAGGTTTTGGTGTGTGTGTGTGTGTGTGTGTTACCTATAGGTAAAGGTTTGGTGTGTGTGTGTGTTACCTATAGGTAAAGGTATTGGTGTGTGTGTGTGTGTGTGTGTGTGTCCTATAGGTAAAGGTTTGGTGTGTGTGTGTGTGTGTGTGTGTGTTACATATAGGTAAAGGTATTGGTGTGTGTGTGTGTGTGTTACCTATAGGTAAAGGTATTGGTGTGTGTGTGTTACCTATAGGTAAAGGTTTTGGTGTGTGTGTGTGTGTTACCTATAGGTAAATGTTTTGGTGTGTGTGTGTGTGTGTGTGTGTGTTACCTATAGGTAAATGTTTTGGTGTGTGTGTGTGTGTGTTACCTATAGGTAAAGGTTTGGTGTGTGTGTGTGTTACATATAGGTAAAGGTTTTGGGGTGTGTGTGTGTGTGTTACCTATAGGTAAAGGTTTTGGGGTGTGTGTGTGTGTGTGTGTGTCCTATAGGTAAAGGTTTGGTGTGTGTGTGTGTGTGTGTGTGTGTTACATATAGGTAAAGGTATTGGTGTGTGTGTGTGTGTGTTACCTATAGGTAAAGGTATTGGTGTGTGTGTGTTACCTATAGGTAAATGTTTTGGTGTGTGTGTGTGTGTGTGTGTGTGTGTGTTACCTATAGGTAAAGGTATTGGTGTGTGTGTGTGTTACCTATAGGTAAAGGTATTGGTGTGTGTGTGTGTGTGTGTGTGTTACCTATAGGTAAATGTTTTGGTGTGTGTGTGTGTGTGTTACCTATAGGTAAAGGTTTGGTGTGTGTGTGTGTGTGTTACATATAGGTAAAGGTTTTGGGGTGTGTGTGTGTGTGTTACCTATAGGTAAAGGTTTTGGGGGTGTGTGTGTGTGTGTTACCTATAGGTAAAGGTTTTGGGGTGTGTGTGTGTTACCTATAGGTAAAGGCTTGGTGTGTGTGTGTGTGTTACCTATAGGTAAAGGCTTGGTGTGTGTAAGTGTGTTACCTATAGGTAAAGGTTTGGTGTGTGTGTGTGTGTGTGTGTTACCTATAGGTAAAGGTATTGGTGTGTGTGTGTGTTACCTATAGGTAAAGGTATTGGTGTGTGTGTGTGTGTGTGTGTGTGTGTTACCTATAGGTAAAGGTTTGGTGTGTGTGTGTGTGTTACCTATAGGTAAATGTTTGGTGTGTGTGTGTGTGTGTGTTACCTATAGGTAAAGGTTTGGTGTGTGTGTGTGTGTGTGTGTGTGTTACCTATAGGTAAAGGTTTGGTGTGTGTGTGTGTTACCTATAGGTAAATGTTTGGTGTGTGTGTGTTTTACCTATAGGTAAAGGTTTGGTGTGTGTGTGTGTGTGTGTGTGTGTTACCTATAGGTAAAGGTTTGGTGTGTGTGTGTTACCTATAGGTAAAGGTATTGGTGTGTGTGTGTGTGTGTGTGTTACCTATAGGTAAAGGTTTGGTGTGTGTGTGTGTGTGTGTTACCTATAGGTAAAGGTTTGGTGTAAGTGTGTGTGTTACCTATAGGTAAAGGCTTGGTGTGTGTGTGTGTGTGTGTGTGTGTGTGTGTTACCTATAGGTAAAGGTTTTGGGGTGAGTGTGTGTGTGTTACCTATAGGTAAATGTTTGGTGTGTGTGTGTGTGTGTGTGTGTTACCTATAGGTAAAGGTTTGGTGTGTGTGTGTTACCTATAGGTAAAGGTTTGGTGTGTGTGTGTGTGTGTTACCTATAGGTAAAGGTTTGGTGTGTGTGTGTGTGTGTGTGTGTGTTACCTATAGGTAAAGGTTTGGTGTGTGTGTGTGTGTGTGTTACCTATAGGTAAAGGTTTGGTGTGTGTGTGTGTGTGTGTGTGTGTGTTACCTATAGGTAAAGGTTTTGGGGTGAGTGTGTGTGTGTTACCTATAGGTAAATGTTTGGTGTGTGTGTTTGTGTGTGTGTGTGTGTTACCTATAGGTAAAGGTTTGGTGTGTGTGTGTGTGTGTGTTACCTATAGGTAAAGGTTTGGTGTGTGTGTTTGTGTGTGTGTGTGTGTTACCTATAGGTAAAGGTTTGGTGTGTGTGTTTGTGTGTGTGTGTGTGTTACCTATAGGTAAAGGTTTTGGGGTGAGTGTGTGTGTGTTACCTATAGGTAAAGGTTTGGTGTGTGTGTGTTTGTGTGTGTGTGTGTTACCTATAGGTAAAGGTTTGGTGTGTGTGTTTGTGTGTGTGTGTGTGTTACCTATAGGTAAAGGTTTGGTGTGTGTGTTTGTGTGTGTGTGTGTGTGTTACCTATAGGTAAAGGTTTGGTGTGTGTGTTTGTGTGTGTGTGTGTGTTACCTATAGGTAAAGGTTTGGTGTGTGTGTTACCTATAGGTAAAGGTTTGGTGTGTGTGTTACCTATAGGTAAAGGTTTGGTGTGTGTGTGTTACCTATAGGTAAAGGTTTGGTGTGTGTCTGTGAGTTACCTATAGGTAAAGGTTTGGTGTGTGTGTGTGTGTGTGTTACCTATAGGTAAAGGTTTTGGGGTGTGTGTGTGTGTGTTACCTATAGGTAAAGGTTTGGTGTGTGTGTGTGTGTGTTACCTATAGGTAAAGGTTTTGGTGTGTGTGTGTGTGTGTGTGTTACCTATAGGTAAAGGTTTGGTGTGTGTGTGTGTGTGTTACCTATAGGTAAAGGTTTGGTGTGTGTGTGTGTGTGTTACCTATAGGTAAAGGTTTGGTGTGTGTGTGTGTGTGTGTGTTACCTATAGGTAAAGGTTTGGTGTGTGTGTTACCTATAGGTAAAGGTTTGGTGTGTGTGTGTGTGTGTGTTACCTATAGGTAAAGGTTTGGTGTGTGTGTGTGTGTTACCTATAGGTAAAGGTTTGGTGTGTGTGTGTGTGTGTGTGTGTTACCTATAGGTAAAGGTTTTGGTGTGTGTGTGTGTGTGTTACCTATAGGTAAAGGTTTGGTGTGTGTGTGTGTGTGTGTGTTACCTATAGGTAAAGGTTTGGTGTGTGTGTGTGTGTGTGTTACCTATAGGTAAAGGTTTGGTGTGTGTGTTACCTATAGGTAAAGGTTTGGTGTGTGTGTGTTACCTATAGGTAAAGGTTTGGTGTGTGTGTGTGTGTTACCTATAGGTAAAGGTTTGGTGTGTGTGTGTGTGTTACCTATAGGTAAAGGTTTGGTGTGTGTGTGTGTGTTACCTATAGGTAAAGGTTTGGTGTGTGTGTGTGTGTTACCTATAGGTAAAGGTTTGGTGTGTGTGTGTGTGTGTGTTACCTATAGGTAAAGGTTTTGGTGTGTGTGTGTGTGTGTTACCTATAGGTAAAGGTTTGGTGTGTGTGTTACCTATAGGTAAAGGTTTGGTGTGTGTGTGTTACCTATAGGTAAAGGTTTGGTGTGTGTGTGTGTGTGTGTGTTACCTATAGGTAAAGGTTTGGTGTGTGTGTGTGTGTGTGTTACCTATAGGTAAAGGTTTGGTGTGTGTGTGTGTGTGTTACCTATAGGTAAAGGTTTGGTGTGTGTGTGTGTGTGTTACCTATAGGTAAAGGTTTGGTGTGTGTGTTACCTATAGGTAAAGGTTTGGTGTGTGTGTGTTACCTATAGGTAAAGGTTTTGTGTGTGTGTGTGTGTGTGTGTGTGTTACCTATAGGTAAAGGTTTGGTGTGTGTGTGTGTGTGTTACCTATAGGTAAAGGTTTGGTGTGTGTGTGTGTGTTACCTATAGGTAAAGGTTTGGTGTGTGTGTGTGTGTTACCTATAGGTAAAGGTTTGGTGTGTGTGTGTGTGTTACCTATAGGTAAAGGTTTGGTGTGTGTGTGTGTGTTACCTATAGGTAAAGGTTTGGGGGGGTGTTACCTATAGGTAAAGGTTTGGTGTGTGTGTTACCTATAGGTAAAGGTTTGGGGGGGTGTGTGCTGGTGCTGAGAGGTTTTAGGAAGTCCCGTGTGAGTTCCGGAGTCCCGTTAATTCCAGGTGAACAGCTGGATTTTCCTTGAGCTGGTGGAGAGTCTGGAACACACATGTGGGTATTAGTGCTCAGTATATTTAGTGTTGGGACAGGCAGTGTTCTGGGTAGATAACGGACATAAAGACAGACCTGTTAGAGAGAGGGAGGACGGGCTGTGGCTGCTGGTTCCTCCGTTCTCTTTACTGCTCAGTGATGATGATGATGATGAACTGGGTTTGGATGAAGATGCACTTGACAGAGTTCTGGTCTTACAATCTGAGAACAACAACAAACAACCATGGAATCATCTGCTGTAGTTCTCAGTAACACTGGATGGTTAGATGGACAGACGTATGGTTGGTTGGATGGACATATGTATGGTTGGTTGGATGGACAGATAGACAGACGTATGGTTGGTTGAATAGACAGATAGATGGTTGGTTGGATAGACAGATGTATGGTTGGTTGGATGGACAGATGTATGGTTGGTTGAATGGACAGATAGACAGATGTATGGTTGGTTGGATAGACAGATGTATGGTTGGTTGGATGGACAGACGTATGGTTGGTTGGATGGACAGATGTATGGTTGGTTGGATGGACAGATGTATGGTTGGTTGGATGGACAGATGTATGGTTGGTTGGATGGACAGATGTATGGTTGGTTGGATGGACAGATGTATGGTTGGTTGGATGGACAGATGTATGGTTGGTTGGATGGACAGACGTATGGTTGGTTGGATAGACAGACGTATGGTTGGTTGGATAGACAGATGTATGGTTGGTTGGATGGACAGATGTATGGTTGGTTGGATGGACAGATGTATGGTTGGTTGAATGGACAGATAGACAGATGTATGGTTGGTTGGACAGACAGATGTATGGTTGGTTGGATAGACAGACGTATGGTTGGTTGGATAGACAGACGTATGGTTGGTTGGATAGACAGATGTATGGTTGGTTGGATGGACAGATGTATGGTTGGTTGGATGGACAGATGTATGGTTGGTTGAATGGACAGATAGACAGATGTATGGTTGGTTGGATAGACAGATGTATGGTTGGTTGGATAGACAGATGGACAGATGTATGGTTGGTTGGATAGACAGACATATGGTTGGTTGGATAGACAGACATATGGTTGGTTGGATGGACAGATGTATGGTTGGTTGGATAGACAGATGTATGGTTGGTTGAATGGACAGATAGACAGATGTATGGTTGGTTGGATAGACAGACGTATGGTTGGTTGGATAGACAGACGTATGGTTGGTCGGATGGACAGATGTATAGTTGGTTGGATGGACAGATGTATGGTTGGTTGAATGGACAGATAGACAGACGTATGGTTGGTTGGATAGACAGACGTATGGTTGGTTGGATAGACAGATGTATGGTTGGTTGGATGGACAGATGTATGGTTGGTTGAATGGACAGATAGACAGACGTATGGTTGGTTGGATAGACAGACGTATGGTTGGTTGGATAGACAGATGTATGGTTGGTTGGATGGACAGATGTATGGTTGGTTGAATGGACAGATAGACAGACGTATGGTTGGTTGGATAGACAGACGTATGGTTGGTTGGATAGACAGACGTATGGTTGGTTGGATGGACAGATGGACAGATGTATGGTTGGTTGGATGGACAGATGTATGGTTGGTTGGATGGACAGATGTATGGTTGGTTGAATGGACAGATAGACAGACGTATGGTTGGTTGGATAGACAGATGTATGGTTGGTTGGATAGACAGATGTATGGTTGGTTGGATAGACAGACGTATGGTTGGTTGGATTGACAGACATATGGTTGGTTGAATGGACAGATAGACAGACGTATGGTTGGTTGGATAGACAGACGTATGGTTGGTTGGATAGACAGATGTATGGTTGGTTGGATGGACAGATGTATGGTTGGTTGAATAGACAGATAGACAGACGTATGGTTGGTTGGATAGACAGACGTATGGTTGGTTGGATAGACAGACGTATGGTTGGTTGGATAGACAGATGTATGGTTGGTTGGATGGACAGATGTATAGTTGGTTGGATGGACAGATGTATGGTTGGTTGAATGGACAGATAGACAGACGTATGGTTGGTTGGATAGACAGACGTATGGTTGGTTGGATAGACAGATTTATGGTTGGTTGGATGGACAGATGTATGGTTGGTTGAATGGACAGATAGACAGACGTATGGTTGGTTGGATAGACAGACGTATGGTTGGTTGGATAGACAGACGTATGGTTGGTTGGATAGACAGATGTATGGTTGGTTGGATGGACAGATGTATGGTTGGTTGAATGGACAGATAGACAGACGTATGGTTGGTTGGATAGACAGACGTATGGTTGGTTGGATAGACAGACGTATGGTTGGTTGGATAGACAGACGTATGGTTGGTTGGATAGACAGACGTATGGTTGGTTGGATAGACAGATGTATGGTTGGTTGGATGGACAGATAGACAGACGTATGGTTGGTTGGATAGACAGACGTATGGTTGGTTGGATAGACAGACGTATGGTTGGTTGGATAGACAGACATATGGTTGGTTGGATAGACAGATGGACAGATGTATGGTTGGTTGGATGGACAGATAGACAGACGTATGGTTGGTTGGATAGACAGACGTATGGTTGGTTGGATAGACAGACGTATGGTTGGTTGGATAGACAGACGTATGGTTGGTTGGATAGACAGACGTATGGTTGGTTGGATAGACAGACGTATGGTTGGTTGGATGGACAGACGTATGGTTGTTTGGATAGACAGATGTATGGTTGGTTGGATGGACAGATGGACAGATGTATGGTTGGTTGGATGGACAGATGTATGGTTGGTTGAATGGACAGATGTATGGTTGGTTGGATAGACAGACGTATGGTTGGTTGGATAGACAGATGTATGGTTGGTTGGATAGACAGACGTATGGTTGGTTGGATAGACAGATGGACAGATGTATGGTTGGTTGGATGGACAGATGTATGGTTGGTTGAATGGACAGATGTATGGTTGGTTGGATGGACAGATGTATGGTTGGTTGAATGGACAGATGTATGGTTGGTTGGATGGACAGATGTATGGTTGGTTGAATGGACAGATGTATGGTTGGTTGGATGGACAGATGTATGGTTGGTTGGATGGACAGATGGACAGATGTATGGTTGGTTGAATGGACAGATGTATGGTTGGTTGGATGGACAGATGTATGGTTGGTTGGATGGACAGGCAGACAGATGGATGGAATAATGAATGGATTGTTGGATGGACGGACATATGGATGGATGGTTGGACGAACAGTTGGCTGGATGGTTAGATGGATGGACAGATGGTTGGATGGATGGTTGGACTGACGGACATCCTGCATTTATGACATCACAAAATATCCTGCATTTATGACATTACAAAATATCCTGCATGTATGACATCACAAAATATCCTGCATTTATGACATCACAAAATATCTGGCACTTATAACGTCACAAATATCCCGCATTGACATATGGTTGGTTGGATAGACAGACGGACAGCTAGATGGTTAGTTGGATGGACGGACGGTTGGATGGATAGATGGACGAACAAACAGTTGGAGGGATGGATTGACAGATAGACAGACATATAATGGGACAGATGGACACATGGATGGATTATTGGATGGATGGTTGGACAGATAGACAGTTGGATGGTTAGATGAATGGACAGATAATGGATAAATAGTTGGACAGGCGGTTGGATGGATGGATGAAAGGATGTATTGATGTTTTAGACAGTACCTTTCCAGCAGATGAGTGCCCCCTTACACAGCGCCCCCTGGTGGTTCTTCACCAGGTGGTACTTTAAGTGCTTCTGCTTTTTGGGCTGGGTGCTCAGCTTCAGGTTGATGTGGTTGGAAAACTCAGTAAAGTAGCGGAACCCTTTTTCACCGCAACCCACACAGCTCCCCGAAAAGCCTAAACACACACACACACACACACACACACATATACGGGAATGTTATTACATCACAAAATAGCCGTCATTTATGACATCATAAAATATCCAGCATTTATTACATCACAGAATATCCGGCATTTATGACATCACAAAATAGCCGTCATTTATGACATCAGAAAAAATATCCGCCATTTACGACATCACAGAACATCCGGCATTTATGACATCACAAAATATACGGCATCACAAAGTATCTGGCATTTATGACATCACAAATATCCGGCATTTACGACATCACAAATATCTGACATTTATGACATGACAAAATATCACAGATATACTGCATTTATGACATCACAAAGTATCTGGCATTTATGACATCACAAATATCCGGCATTTATGACATCACTAATTTCTGACATTTATGACATGACAAAATATCACAGATATACTGCATTTATGACATCACAAAGTATCTGGCATTTATGACATCACAAATATCCGACATTTATGACATCACTAATATCTGACATTTATGACATGACAAAATATCACAGATATACTGCATTTATGACATCACAAAGTATCTGGCATTTATGACATCACAAATATCCGGCATTTATGACATCACTAATATCTGACATTTATGACATGACAAAATATCGGTCATTTATGACATCACTAATATCTGACATTTATGACATCACAAAATATCTGGCATTTATGACATCACAATTATTTGGCATTTATGTAGTGTGATGCCCTTTGAACACTAGAATTTGAATTAAAAATTTACACATGTCCAGTTCCCCTCCTCACCGCCTACAACAGTCCCCTTTGGACACGTGTTAAGCCACTGAGCTCTTCTTTTCACCAGCCGGGGGCAGATTTCTACGCTATACTTCGAGTATTACATAGCCATAACCAGACACTAGGGGTCATCATAGCAACACCAAATCTGGTGTGTCTGTGGTGCACCCAACCAGGCAGGTGGCACCACTGAGGCTCGAACCCGGGCGTCCAGTGGTCAAGCGTAGACCTCCTCGCCACCCGGGGACACTGAACCGTAGTAAATAATACCTAGAAGTGCGTTCTTCCCATTCTCGTCCGGCAGGAAGCGTTTGTCCACGGCGCACACCAGGATTTGCTCGGGAATGCTGGGAGATTTGGCGCCCACCAGTTCGAACCCCGTTGGGATTTCAATAGGTGCTGCTGCCATAGAAACCAGGCGCAGATCCTTCCCGGCCTGACAGAACCCTGAGGAACCAGAGAAACAAAATTGCAGTTCCAAAAACACGTGATTTAAATGAAACTGGTTTGATTGGTAGGGATCTTGGTACCGTCTACAGTGCAGCAGCCGTCCGGGGGCGGGGCCTGTAGGTACGGCAGCGGTGGGCTGCTGGTGTCTGATTCCACGTCGTCGTCCATGTCGTCCAGCCTATTGGATGAATGGCAGTTCATCCGGACGTGTCCACTTTCATCTGACCTGATGCTCAGGTCCATCTTGGACTTAATGTCTGGAATCAAAAGGTCAGGAGGTCAGAAGTGAAGAACCCCGCTGAGATACCCACAAGTTCTCCAGCTTTGGAGGAACCGGAACCTTCTTGCTGTACGAACATCATATGTTTCGATAAATTAAAGGACGAGGGCTGGAGTTCAAGCTCACCGTCCAGACTGGTGCTGTACTGGTCAGGCTCCAGGTAAAGCTGGGTGAAAATGGGTTGTGGATCTCCATTGCTGGAGCGCAGCGATGCCTCGATGGAGTTGTGCAGCGCCTCTTCGAAACGCGCCGACTTCAGCTGCCCTGCGTATGAATTCCCCATGATCTAAAACAAAATAAAAAAACAAACGTATTTTTAGATAATTATGAATGAATTAAAAATCATTCTTTTCACCAGCCGGCGGTGGATTCCAACACAGATCTGTACCATACAGCAGGGGGCGCTGTTGTGCTGATAACATTCAGAATTGTTAAAGAAATGACAGTGATGTTCGCTGGCCAGAAATGCACCTATATATGGCCAAAAGTATGTGGACACCTAACACTGACCTTGTTGAACATCCTATTCCAAAAACATGTGCATTGATATGGAGCCGACCACCCAACCCCACTCCACTCAACCTCCATGGTTTTCATGATGTTTGACGATGTTTGATGGTGGTGGATGATGAATGCTGATGGTTTTAATGGTGTTTGGTGGTGGTTGATGTGGATGATTGTGAATGCTGGTGGTTTGTATGGTGTTTGATGGTAGTAATGGTGAATGCTGATGGTTTTGATGTTGGTGGATGATGAATGCTGGTGGTTTTGATGGTGTTTGGTGGTAGTTGATGATGAATGCTGGTGGTTTTGATGGTGTTTGATGGTGGTGGATGATGAATGCTGGTGGTTTTAATGGTGTTCGATGGTGGTTGATGATGAATGCTGGTGGTTTTAATGGTGTTTGATGGTGGTTGATGATGAATGCTGGTGGTTTTGATGGTGGATGATGAATGCTGATGATTTTAATAGTGTTTGGTGGTGGTTGATGATGAATGCTGATGGTTTTAATGGTGTTTGGTGGTGGTTGATGATGAATGCTGGTGGTTTTGATGGTGTTTGATGGTGGTTGATGATGAATGCTGGTGGTTTGTATGGGGTTTGATAATAATAATGGTGAATGTTAATGGTTTTGATGGTGTTTGATGGTGGTGGATGATGAATGCTGGTGGTTTTGATGGTGTTTGATGGTGGTGGTTGATGAATGCTGGTGGTTTTGATGGTGGATGATGAATGCTGATGGTTTTAATGGTGTTTGGTGGTGGTTGATGATGAATGCTGATGGTTTTAATGGTGTTTGGTGGTGGTTGATGATGAATGCTGATGGCTTTAATGGTGTTTGGTGGTGGTTGATGATGAATGCTGATGGTTTAAATGGTGTTTGGTGGTGGTTGATGATGAATGCTGATGGTTTTAATGGTGTTTGGTGGTGGTTGATGGAGATGATTGTAAATGTTGGTGGTTTGTATGAGGTTTGATGGTAGTAATGGTGAATGTTGATGGTTTTTGATGGTGTTTTATGGTGGTGGATGATGAATACTGGTGGTTTTGATGGTGGTTGATGGTGAATGCTGGTGGTTTGTATGGGGTTTGATGGTAGTAATGGTGAATGTTGATGGTTTTGATGTTGATTTATGGTGGTGGATAATGAATGCTGGTGGGTTTTAATGGTGTTTGATAGTGGATGATGAATGCTGATGGTGTTTGATGATAAATACTGATGGTTTTGATGGTGTTTGATGGTGGTGGATGATGGATGCTGATGGTTTTGATGGTGTTCCATGGTGGTGGATGATAAATGCTGATTGTGTTTGATGGTGTTTGATCAATGCCAAGCTCAAGAGGGCGTCCATATATTTTTGGTGTGTATATTCAGCCTCGGTGGTGCAGACTAAACAAGCCGAGCGATGGAAAATAAGAGATGTCTGGCGTCCTTGAGCTCCACCTGGATTTAAGCTTCATAAGTTAAACACGGAGAGAAAACACCACGCTGGCGTCCTTGTCGTATCGCTAGCTGCAAGGCCAGACGCGGTGGCTGTTAGCATCGCCAGGAAAAAAGGTTAGCGAGTGAAACATGCTAGTCAGAATGAACTAAAGTATCGAAAAAAGTATGTGGACGCTGTATGAGGTTCACTGTACCCTTGATTGATGTTCTCCAGGTGTGAAGAAAATGGATCACCTTCTCTCCATCACTGGCTAAGATGTCTTATAAATCTTCCCATCATTCACCTGTCCATCATCACCGACACCTCAAGCACACCTGCACAGGTAACACAATCGGTCATCAATATTTACAGAGCTAATCACAGAGCTACCACAGCTTCTTTATGAGTTACTGTAGCTAATTACAGAGCTACCACAGCTTCTTTATGTGTTACTGTAGCTAATTACAGAGCTACCACAGCTTCTTTATGTGTTACTGTAGCTAATTACAGAGCTACCACAGCTTCTATATGAGTTACTGTAGCTAATTACAGAGCTACCACAGCTTCTTTATGAGTTACTGTAGCTAATTACAGAGCTACCACAGCTTCTTTATGTGTTACTGTAGCTAATTACAGAGCTACCACAGCTTCTTTATGTGTTACTGTAGCTAATTACAGAGCTACCACAGCTTCTTTATGAGTTACTGTAGCTAATTACAGAGCTACCACAGCTTCTTTATGAGTTACTGTAGCTAATTACAGAGCTACCACAGCTTCTTTATGTGTTACTGTAGCTAATTACAGAGCTACCACAGCTTCTTTATGTGTTACTGTAGCTAATTACAGAGCTACCACAGCTTCTATATGAGTTACTGTAGCTAATTACAGAGCTACCACAGCTTCTTTATGAGTTACTGTAGCTAATTACAGAGCTACCACAGCTTCTTTATGTGTTACTGTAGCTAATTACAGAGCTACCACAGCTTCTTTATGTGTTACTGTAGCTAATTACAGAGCTACCACAGCTTCTATATGAGTTACTGTAGCTAATTACAGAGCTACCACAGCTTCTTTATGAGTTACTGTAGCTAATTACAGAGCTACCACAGCTTCTTTATGTGTTACTGTAGCTAATTACAGAGCTACCACAGCTTCTTTATGTGTTACTGTAGCTAATTACAGAGCTACCACAGCTTCTTTATGAGTTACTGTAGCTAATTACAGAGCTACCACAGCTTCTTTATGAGTTACTGTAGCTAATTACAGAGCTACCACAGCTTCTTTATGTGTTACTGTAGCTAATTACAGAGCTACCACAGCTTCTTTATGTGTTACTGTAGCTAATTACAGAGCTACCACAGCTTCTTTATGCGTTACTGTAGCTAATTACAGAGCTACCACAGCTTCTATATGAGTTACTGTAGCTAATTACAGAGCTACCACAGCTTCTTTATGCGTTACTGTAGCTAATTACAGAGCTACCACAGCTTCTATATGAGTTACTACAGCTAATTACAGAGCTACCAAAGCTTCTATATGAGTTACTATAGCTAATTACAGAGCTACCACAGCTTCTATATGAGTTACTGTAGCTAATTACAGAGCTACCGCAGCTTCTTTGAGTTACTACAGCTAATTACAGAGCTACCACAACTTCTTTATGCGTTACTGTAGCTTTTTACAGAGCTACCACAGCTTCTTTATGTGTTACTGTAGCTAATTACAGAGCTACCACAGCTTCTTTATGTGTTACTGTAGCTAATTACAGAGCTACCACAGCTTCTATATGAGTTACTACAGCTAATTACAGAGCTACCACAGCTTCTATATGAGTTACTGTAGCTAATTACAGAGCTACCACAGCTTCTATATGAGTTACTACAGCTAATTAGAGCTACCACAGCTTCTTTATGTGTTACTGTAGCTAATTACAGAGCTACAACAGCTTCTTTATGAGTTACTGTAGCTAATTACAGAGCTACCACAGCTTCTTTATGTGTTACTGTAGCTAATTACAGAGCTACCACAGCTTCTATATGAGTTACTATAGCTAATTACAGAGCTACCACAGCTTCTTTATGCGTTACTATAGCTAATTACAGAGCTACCACAGCTTCTTTATGAGTTACTATAGCTAATTACAGAGCTACCACAGCTTCTTTATGCGTTACTATAGCTAATTACAGAGCTACCACAGCTTCTTTATGCGTGACTGTAGCTAATTACAGAGCTACCACAGCTTCTTTATGAGTTACTACAGCTAATTACAGAGCTACCACAGCTTCTATATGAGTTACTGTAGCTAATTACAGAGCTACCACAGCTTCTTTATGAGTTACTGTAGCTAATTACAGAGCTACCACAGCTTCTATATGAGTTACTACAGCTAATTACAGAGCTACCAAAGCTTCTATATGAGTTACTATAGCTAATTACAGAGCTACCACAGCTTCTATATGAGTTACTGTAGCTAATTACAGAGCTACCGCAGCTTCTTTATGAGTTACTACAGCTAATTACAGAGCTACCACAGCTTCTATATGAGTTACTATAGCTAATTACAGAGCTACCACATCTTCTTTATGCGTTACTGTAGCTTTTTACAGAGCTACCACAGCTTCTTTATGAGTTACTGTAGCTAATTACAGAGCTACCACAGCTTCTATATGAGTTACTGTAGCTAATTACAGAGCTACCACAGCTTCTATATGAGTTACTACAGCTAATTACAGAGCTACCACAGCTTCTATATGAGTTACTGTAGCTAATTACAGAGCTACCACAGCTTCTATATGAGTTACTATAGCTAATTACAGAGCTACCACAGCTTCTATATGAGTTACTACAGCTAATTACAGAGCTACCACAGCTTCTATATGAGTTACTATAGCTAATTACAGAGCTACCACATCTTCTTTATGCGTTACTGTAGCTTTTTACAGAGCTACAACAGCTTCTTTATGAGTTACTGTAGCTAATTACAGAGCTACCACAGCTTCTTTATGTGTTACTGTAGCTAATTACAGAGCTACCACAGCTTCTATATGAGTTACTATAGCTAATTACAGAGCTACCACAGCTTCTTTATGCGTTACTATAGCTAATTACAGAGCTACCACAGCTTCTTTATGAGTTACTATAGCTAATTACAGAGCTACCACAGCTTCTTTATGCGTTACTATAGCTAATTACAGAGCTACCACAGCTTCTTTATGCGTGACTGTAGCTAATTACAGAGCTACCACAGCTTCTTTATGAGTTACTACAGCTAATTACAGAGCTACCACAGCTTCTATATGAGTTACTGTAGCTAATTACAGAGCTACCACAGCTTCTTTATGAGTTACTGTAGCTAATTACAGAGCTACCACAGCTTCTATATGAGTTACTACAGCTAATTACAGAGCTACCAAAGCTTCTATATGAGTTACTATAGCTAATTACAGAGCTACCACAGCTTCTATATGAGTTACTGTAGCTAATTACAGAGCTACCGCAGCTTCTTTATGAGTTACTACAGCTAATTACAGAGCTACCACAGCTTCTATATGAGTTACTATAGCTAATTACAGAGCTACCACATCTTCTTTATGCGTTACTGTAGCTTTTTACAGAGCTACCACAGCTTCTTTATGAGTTACTGTAGCTAATTACAGAGCTACCACAGCTTCTATATGAGTTACTGTAGCTAATTACAGAGCTACCACAGCTTCTATATGAGTTACTACAGCTAATTACAGAGCTACCACAGCTTCTATATGAGTTACTGTAGCTAATTACAGAGCTACCACAGCTTCTATATGAGTTACTATAGCTAATTACAGAGCTACCACAGCTTCTATATGAGTTACTGTAGCTAATTACAGAGCTACCACAACTTCTTTATGCGTTACTGTAGCTTTTTACAGAGCTACCACAGCTTCTATATGAGTTACTATAGCTAATTACAGAGCTACCACAGCTTCTTTATGTGTTACTGTAGCTAATTACAGAGCTACCACAGCTTCTTTATGTGTTACTGTAGCTAATTACAGAGCTACCACAGCTTCTTTATGCGTTACTGTAGCTAATTACAGAGCTACCACAGCTTCTATATGAGTTACTGTAGCTAATTACAGAGCTACCACAGCTTCTTTATGCGTTACTGTAGCTAATTACAGAGCTACCACAGCTTCTATATGAGTTACTACAGCTAATTACAGAGCTACCAAAGCTTCTATATGAGTTACTATAGCTAATTACAGAGCTACCACAGCTTCTATATGAGTTACTGTAGCTAATTACAGAGCTACCGCAGCTTCTTTATGAGTTACTACAGCTAATTACAGAGCTACCACAACTTCTTTATGCGTTACTGTAGCTTTTTACAGAGCTACCACAGCTTCTTTATGTGTTACTGTAGCTAATTACAGAGCTACCACAGCTTCTTTATGTGTTACTGTAGCTAATTACAGAGCTACCACAGCTTCTATATGAGTTACTACAGCTAATTACAGAGCTACCACAGCTTCTATATGAGTTACTGTAGCTAATTACAGAGCTACCACAACTTCTTTATGCGTTACTGTAGCTTTTTACAGAGCTACCACAGCTTCTATATGAGTTACTATAGCTAATTACAGAGCTACCACAGCTTCTTTATGTGTTACTGTAGCTAATTACAGAGCTACCACAGCTTCTTTATGTGTTACTGTAGCTAATTACAGAGCTACCACAGCTTCTATATGAGTTACTACAGCTAATTAGAGCTACCACAGCTTCTTTATGTGTTACTGTAGCTAATTACAGAGCTACAACAGCTTCTTTATGAGTTACTGTAGCTAATTACAGAGCTACCACAGCTTCTTTATGTGTTACTGTAGCTAATTACAGAGCTACCACAGCTTCTATATGAGTTACTATAGCTAATTACAGAGCTACCACAGCTTCTTTATGCGTTACTATAGCTAATTACAGAGCTACCACAGCTTCTTTATGAGTTACTATAGCTAATTACAGAGCTACCACAGCTTCTTTATGCGTTACTATAGCTAATTACAGAGCTACCACAGCTTCTTTATGCGTGACTGTAGCTAATTACAGAGCTACCACAGCTTCTTTATGAGTTACTACAGCTAATTACAGAGCTACCACAGCTTCTATATGAGTTACTGTAGCTAATTACAGAGCTACCACAGCTTCTTTATGAGTTACTGTAGCTAATTACAGAGCTACCACAGCTTCTATATGAGTTACTACAGCTAATTACAGAGCTACCAAAGCTTCTATATGAGTTACTATAGCTAATTACAGAGCTACCACAGCTTCTATATGAGTTACTGTAGCTAATTACAGAGCTACCGCAGCTTCTTTATGAGTTACTACAGCTAATTACAGAGCTACCACAGCTTCTATATGAGTTACTATAGCTAATTACAGAGCTACCACATCTTCTTTATGCGTTACTGTAGCTTTTTACAGAGCTACCACAGCTTCTTTATGAGTTACTGTAGCTAATTACAGAGCTACCACAGCTTCTATATGAGTTACTGTAGCTAATTACAGAGCTACCACAGCTTCTATATGAGTTACTACAGCTAATTACAGAGCTACCACAGCTTCTATATGAGTTACTGTAGCTAATTACAGAGCTACCACAACTTCTTTATGCGTTACTGTAGCTTTTTACAGAGCTACCACAGCTTCTATATGAGTTACTATAGCTAATTACAGAGCTACCACAGCTTCTTTATGTGTTACTGTAGCTAATTACAGAGCTACCACAGCTTCTTTATGTGTTACTGTAGCTAATTACAGAGCTACCACAGCTTCTATATGAGTTACTACAGCTAATTACAGAGCTACCACAGCTTCTATATGAGTTACTGTAGCTAATTACAGAGCTACCACAACTTCTTTATGCGTTACTGTAGCTTTTTACAGAGCTACCACAGCTTCTACAGTATATGAGTTACTATAGCTAATTACAGAGCTACCACAGCTTCTTTATGTGTTACTGTAGCTAATTACAGAGCTACCACAGCTTCTTTATGTGTTACTGTAGCTAATTACAGAGCTACCACAGCTTCTATATGAGTTACTACAGCTAATTAGAGCTACCACAGCTTCTTTATGTGTTACTGTAGCTAATTACAGAGCTACAACAGCTTCTTTATGAGTTACTGTAGCTAATTACAGAGCTACCACAGCTTCTTTATGTGTTACTGTAGCTAATTACAGAGCTACCACAGCTTCTATATGAGTTATTATAGCTAATTACAGAGCTACCACAGCTTCTTTATGCGTTACTATAGCTAATTACAGAGCTACCACAGCTTCTTTATGAGTTACTATAGCTAATTACAGAGCTACCACAGCTTCTTTATGCGTTACTATAGCTAATTACAGAGCTACCACAGCTTCTTTATGCGTGACTGTAGCTAATTACAGAGCTACCACAGCTTCTTTATGAGTTACTACAGCTAATTACAGAGCTACCACAGCTTCTATATGAGTTACTGTAGCTAATTACAGAGCTACCACAGCTTCTTTATGAGTTACTGTAGCTAATTACAGAGCTACCACAGCTTCTATATGAGTTACTGTAGCTAATTACAGAGCTACCACAGCTTCTATATGAGTTACTGTAGCTAATTACAGAGCTACAACAGCTTCTTTATGAGTTACTATAGCTAATTACAGAGCTACCAAAGCTTCTATATGAGTTACTGTAGCTAATTGCAGAGCTACCAGAGCTTCTTTATGAGTTACTGTAGATAATTACAGAGCTACCACAACTTCTATATGAGTTACTGTAGCTAATTGCAGAGCTACCAGAGCTTCTTTATGAGTTACTGTAGATAATTACAGAGCTACCACACCTTCTATATGAGTTACTGTAGCTAATTACAGAGCTACCACATCTTCTTTATGAGTTACTACAGCTAATTACAGAGCTACCAAAGCTTCTATATGAGTTACTGTAGCTAATTACAGAGCTACCACAGCTTATTTATGAGTTACTACAGCTAAGTACAGAGCTACCACAGCTTCTATATGAGTTACTATAGCTAATTACAGAGCTACCACAGCTTCTATATGTGTTACTGTAGCTAATTACAGAGCTACCACAGCTTCTTTATGAGTTACTACAGCTAATTACAGAGCTACCACAGCTTCTAAATGAGTTACTATAGCTAATTACAGAGCTACCACAGCTTCTTTATGCGTTACTGTAGCTAATTACAGAGCTACCACAGCTTCTTTATGAGTTACTGTAGCTAATTACAGAGCTACCACACCTTCTTTATGAGTTACTATAGCTAATTACAGAGCTACCACAGCTTCTATATGAGTTACTGTAGCTAATTACAGAGCTACAACAGCTTCTTTATGAGTTACTTTAGATAATTACAGAGCTACCACAGCTTCTATATGAGTTACTATAGCTAATTACAGAGCTACCACAGCTTCTATATGAGTTACTGTAGCTAATTACAGAGCTACAACAGCTTCTTTATGAGTTACTTTAGATAATTACAGAGCTACCACAGCTTCTTTATGAGTTACTATAGCTAATTACAGAGCTACCACAGCTTCTATATGAGTTACTGTAGCTAATTACAGAGCTACAACAGCTTCTTTATGAGTTACTGTAGCTAATTACAGAGCTACAACAGCTTCTTTATGAGTTACTATAGCTAATTACAGAGCTACCACAGCTTCTTTATGAGTTACTATAGCTAATTACAGAGCTACAACAGCTTCTTTATGAGTTACTGTAGCTAATTACAGAGCTACCACAGCTTCTATATGAGTTACTGTAGCTAATTACAGAGCTACAACAGCTTCTTTATGAGTTACTATAGCTAATTACAGAGCTACCACAGCTTCTATATGAGTTACTGTAGCTAATTACAGAGCTACCACAGCTTCTTTATGAGTTACTATAGCTAATTACAGAGCTACAACAGCTTCTTTATGAATTACTGTAGCTAATTACAGAGCTACCAGAGCTTCTTTATGAGTTACTGTAGCTAATTACAGAGCTACCACAGCTTCTATATGAGTTACTATAGCTAATTACAGAGCTACCACAGCTTCTATATGAGTTACTATAGCTAATTACAGAGCTACCACAGCTTCTATATGAGTTGCTGTAGCTAATTACAGAGCTACCACCTCTTCTATATGAGTTACTGTAGCTAATTACAGAGCTACCACAACTTCTATATGAGTTACTATAGCTAATTACAGAGCTACCACAGCTTCTATATGAGTTACTGTAGCTAATTACAGAGCTACCACAGCTTCTATATGAGTTACTGTAGCTAATTACAGAGCTACCACAGCTTCTATATGAGTTACTGTAGCTAATTACAGAGCTACCACAACTTCTTTATGAGTTCCTACAGCTAATTACAGAGCTACCACAGCTTCTATATGAGTTACTGTAGCTAATTACAGAGCTACCACAGCTTCTATATGAGTTACTATAGCTAATTACAGAGCTATCACAACTTCTATATGAGTTACTACAGCTAATTACAGAGCTACCACAGCTTCTATATGAGTTACTGTAGCTAATTACAGAGCTACCACAGCTTCTATATGAGTTACTATAGCTAATTACAGAGCTACCACAGCTTCTATATAAGTTACTACAGCTAATTACAGAGCTACCACAGCTTCTATATGAGTTACTGTAGCTAATTACAGAGCTACCACAGCTTCTATATGAGTTACTATAGCTAATTACAGAGCTACCACAGCTTCTATATGAGTTACTACAGCTAATTACAGAGCTACCACAGCTTCTATATGAGTTACTGTAGCTAATTACAGAGCTACCACAGCTTCTATATGCGTTACTATAGCTAATTACAGAGCTACCACAGCTTCTATATGAGTTACTGTAGCTAATTACAGAGCTACCACAGCTTCTATATGAGTTACTGTAGCTAATTACAGAGCTACCACAGCTTCTATATGAGTTACTATAGCTAATTACAGAGCTACCACAGCTTCTATATGAGTTACTACAGCTAATTACAGAGCTACCACAGCTTCTATATGAGTTACTGTAGCTAATTACAGAGCTACCACAGCTTCTATATGCGTTACTATAGCTAATTACAGAGCTACCACAGCTTCTATATGAGTTACTACAGCTAATTACAGAGCTACCACAGCTTCTATATGCGTTACTGTAGCTAATTACAGAGCTACCACAACTTCTATATGAGTTACTACAGCTAATTACAGAGCTACCACAGCTTCTATATGAGTTACTGTAGTTAATTACAGAGCTACCACAGCTTCTATATGAGTTACTATAGCTAATTACAGAGCTACCACAACTTCTATATGAGTTACTACAGCTAATTACAGAGCTACCACAGCTTCTATATGAGTTACTGTAGCTAATTACAGAGCTACCACAGCTTCTATATGAGTTACTATAGCTAATTACAGAGCTACCACAGCTTCTATATGAGTTACTACAGCTAATTACAGAGCTACCACAGCTTCTATATGAGTTACTGTAGCTAATTACAGAGCTACCACAGCTTCTATATGAGTTACTATAGCTAATTACAGAGCTACCACAGCTTCTTTATGAGTTACTGTAGCTAATTACAGAGCTACCACAGCTTCTATATGAGTTACTATAGCTAATTACAGAGCTACCACAGCTTCTTTATGAGTTACTGTAGCTAATTACAGAGCTACCACAGCTTCTATATGAGTTACTATAGCTATGCTAGCTATAGCAATGTTGGTAGTTTGATGGTGAATGTTGGAGTTTGATGGTGAATGTTGGTAGTTTGATAGTGAATGTTGGAGTTTGATGGTGAATGTTGGTGGTTTGATGGTGAATGTTGGTAGTTTGATGATGATTGTTGGTAGTTTGATGGTGAATGTTGGAGTTTGATGATGATTGTTGGTAATTTGATGGTGAATGGTGAATAGTTCGATGGTGAATGTTGGAGTTTGATGGTGAATGTTGGTGGTTTGATGGTGAATGTTGGTGGTTTGATGGTGAATGTTGGTAGTTTGATGATTGTTGGTAGTCTGATGGTGAATGTTGGTGGTTCGATGGTGAATGTTGGTAGTTTGATGGTGAATGTTGGAGTTTGATGGTAAATGTTGGAGTTTGATGATGAGTGTTGGTAGTTTGATGGTGAATGTTGGTGGTTCGATGGTGAATGTTGGAGTTCGATGGTAAATGTTGGAGTTTGATGGTGAATGTTGGTAGTTTAATGGTGAATGTTGGTGGTTTGATGGTGAATGTTGGTGGTTTGATGGTGAATGTTGGTGGTTTGATGGTGAATGTTGGTGGTTTGATGGTGAATGTTGGTAGTTTTATGGTGAATGTTGGTAGTTTGATGGTGAATGTTGGTGGTTCGATGGTGAATGTTGGAGTTTGATGGTGAATGTTGGTAGTTTGATGGTGAATGTTGGAGTTTGATGATGAGTGTTGTAGTTTGATAGTGAATGTTGGTGGTTCGATGGTGAATGTTGGTAGATTGATGGTGAATGTTGTAGTTTGATGGTGATTGTTGGTAGTTTGATGGTGAATGTTGGTAGTTTGATGGTGAATGTTGGTAGTTTGATGGTGAATGTTGGAGTTTGATGATGAGTGTTGTAGTTTGATAGTGAATGTTGGAGTTCGATGGTGAATGTTGTAGTTTGATGGTGATTGTTGGTAGTTTGATGGTGAATGTTGGTAGTTTGATGGTAAATGTTGGAGTTTGATGGTGAATGTTGGTAGTTTGATGGTGAATGTTGGAGTTTGATGGTGAATGTTGGTAGTTTGATGGTGAATGTTGGAGTTTGATGAGTGTTGGTAGTTTGATGGTAAATGTTGGTAGTTTGAGGGTGAATGTTGGAGTTTGATGGTGAATGTTGGTAGTTTGATGGTGAATGTTGGAGTTTGATGGTAAATGTTGGAGTTTGATGATGAGTGTTGGTAGTTCAATGGTAAATGTTGGTAGTTTGATGATGAGTGTTGGTAGTTCGATGGTAAATGCTGGAGTTTGATGGTAAATGTTGGAGTTTGATGGTGAATGTTGGAGTTTGATGGTAAATGTTGGTAGTTTGATGGTAAATGTTGGAGTTTGATGGTGAATGTTGGAGGTTGATGGTGAATGTTGGTAGTTCGATGGTAAATGTTGGAGTTTGATGGTGAATGTTGGAGTTTGATGGTAAATGTTGGTAGTTTGATGGTAAATGTTGGAGTTTGATGGTGAATATTGGTGGTTTCCTGGTGTTTGATGAGGAATGTCGGGTCAGCGTGTGGTCAGCTGTACTGCAGCAGATAGAATCAGTGCTATCATGACCTGAGCCGGGTGTTTAGATGTTTCAGCAGATTGCAGGACACTGTGACATGTGTAGCTGTAACTGATAAGAGTGACGGACGAGGTTCTCACATCCCAGAAGCCCCGGGGTTCAGCTGGTAAACCCAAAAACACACCTGATAGATTCCAGGTCTTATTTAACCCAAATAATGATGAATAAAGGTGTGGAATGGACACAACACCACGTGTTAGCAGCAGCGAGTTTGGTCAAACGCCGCATTCTGTTTGGTCGACTTTCTAAATGAACACAAACGAACACGTTCTTGACAGAGTTTTGAACATACCACATTCCACTGACCTCAATAATGAGGGGTGTCCACATACTTTGTCTAAACGGTCTGGTTTAAAAGTAAAATGATACTCTGAGACAGAGCTTACTCCACCTGTCAGCCATGATCCTGACAGTGGAGTCTCACAAACCGTCCTGCTACATGTCACATACACAACATGGTCAAAAGTATTTGGACACCTGACCAATGGTTTTAAATTTTATTAAAATTCAGAGCTTCTGAAAAGGCTCCTCACAAGACTGTGTATGGGAATTTGTGCCTGTTCAGTCAAAAGATGAGCATTTGTATGGCTCATGGACACTGGCGTTTCTTAAGTAATATAAATACAATAATAATAATATTAGAAATAAAAGAATAACAATAATATCAATATAAATGTGATAATGACATAGTAACAATAAAATAATAATAATATAAATAATAACAATATTAATATTAAAATAGTAATAATAATGGTAATATAAATATAAAAAATGAATAATAAAAAAATAGAAATAATAATAATAATAATAATAAAAATAAAATTGAAAAAAATATATAATAATAAAATAGTGGCAATATTAATAATAATAATAATAATAATAAAACAGAAACAACAATAATAATAAAATAGTGGCAATATTATTATTATTATTAATAATAAATATTTATATAAAATATAAATAATAATAAATAATAATAATAAAAATATAAATAATATTATTAATAATAAAATAGTGGCAATATTATTATTAATAATAATATAAATATAATAATAATGATAAAAAATAGTAACAATGATAATAATAAAATCATAATGTACATAAATTAATAACAATTATTATTATAATTAATAATAATAAAATCGTGGCAGTATTATTGTTATTAATAATAATATTATAAATAATAATAATAATAATAATAATAATAATAATAACATAGTGGCAATATTATTGATATTATTAATATGAATATAATAATAATTATTAATAACAAAATAGTAACAATAATAACGATAGTTTTATAAAAAAAAATATTATTATGATTTAGAATTTTTCTTTGTTTTTTTATGTATTAATTATTTCAAATCAAATCAAAGTTTATTTGTCATTATTTTATGTTAAATATAACGTAACATTTTAATACCGAAATGTTTTTTAATTAAATAAAAACAAACTGTTCTAATCTGACAGATTAAATGAAAGCGTTTTTGCTTCTCGTGGGTCGAGTAATCGGGAGGGACTGAAGCTGCCACGCCCTCGAGAGGAACTCGGACCTGTCGGACTGATTACGAGTTTAAACACACCTTTTGACATGATCACCTACAGGCACCATGTCGTTATCTGATCGTCCAGTCTCTGTTCTCATCAAAACACACACTGACCCCCCCCCCCCCCCCCCCACACACACACACACTCGACCACGTACATGCCATACTGGTTATCCTAACACACCTGATTCACCACATTCGCTTCTGTTTAACTTCTACTGGGTGTGTAAGAGCTGAAAACACACTGAACAGGGAACAGCAGGAACACTAGGAACATCAGGACCAGTGCTCATGTCCCGGGGTAACACCTCAGAGAAAGAGAACGGGCAGGTGAGTAGAGAAGCTAGCAAAGATCTGCCAATGAGACCTGGATTTAAAGCGACTCCTCCAGCTGAAGCGAATGAATGCACGATGAGGTGCGGAGACTGCCAATTAAAGGAGCCGGCATTGTCGGTCATTTGTGCCACAATGCCCCCTGCTGGCCATTAATGGCATGGCATGCATTTTTGTAGGATTTTAAAATAATTGTAAAATGATTGTAACGATATGTAAAACATGTTTAGCTATTTTAGTGTTCAGATTATAATAAATAAAATAAATCCTTTATTTTTTTGTACATTTGATATTTTTCAGCAGCAATAATAGAATAATGGAAATAATTACAGTCAGAACAGCATGTTATTATGCACCTATACATCTAGAAATTATAATAAATAAAAGAATAAAGAAAAATGAAGAAAAATACAGAAAAAATTTAAATGAACAAAAAAAATTTATAACAAAAGGTAAAAATAAATAAAAAAGAAATTTATAACAAATGAAGAAAAAATAATAACAAAAATAAAAATAAAATAGAAATTTATAACAAAAAATATAAAAAATAATAACAAAAATAAAAATAAAAAAGGCATTTATAACCAAAAATAGAAAAAATAATAACAAAATAAAAGAAAAAAAAAGGAAAAAAAAAAGTGAAGAATAAATGGGAAAAAGTAAAGAAAAAGTAAAGAAAAAAATCTCTACAAGATGCCAATGTTCAAGTTAAAAAAAAAAAAATATTTAGATGTTTCTTTTCAGATAAAAATAACAAATGCAACAAAAAGAAAAAAAAGAACAAAAATAAAAATAAATGAAGAACACTTAAGAAAAAAGTGAAAAAGAAAATTAGAAAAAATTAAGGAAAAAATAAAGAAAAAAATTAAAAAAGAATCTCTACAAGACGCCAAAGTTTAAGTTTTATTTGAAGTATTTAGAAGTTTCTTTTTAATCCGATTTTTTAAATTATTTAAATTATCTAACTTGCACTACCCAAAGTGAAAGTATCAGGCACAGGTAAACACACACACCTCCCACACACACACACACACACACACACACACACACACACCTCTCCCACACCACCACCCAAAATCAATCACCCTGTTGAAAGTTTGAAGAAAAACAGCAGTTCAATCACACGTCCCGGCTAAAAATACAGAACGCCTCTTTACGGCTTCACACGGCGGTGTCCGAACACCATGTGGTCAAGAGCTGATTCAACATCATCACCCCAAAAAACCTCCGGAGGGGTCAAATAGGTCCACGGCAGTCCAGTAACTCCAATACAGTCCAGTATAGTCCAGTAACTCCACTACAGACCACTAACATCCACTAAACTCCAGTGACTCCACTACAATCTAATCAATCCATGACAGTCCAGTCACATCCACGCTAGCAAAAATAAATGTTTATATACACAGGCCAGGCATAATATTATGACCACTGACAGGTGAAGTGAATAACACTGATTATCTCTTCATCACAGCACCTGTTAGTATCTATCAAAAGTGCTCCAAGCAAGGAACGGTGGTAAACCGGCGACAGGGTCATGGGCGCCCAAGGCTCATTGATGCACGTGGGGAGCGAAGGCTGACCCGTGTGGTCCGATCTAACAGACGAGCTACTGTAGCTCAAACTGCTGAAGAAGTTCATGCTGGTTCTGATAGAAAGGTGCCAGAATACACAGAGCAGCACAGACCAGTCAGGGTACCCATGCTGACCCCTGTCCACCGCCGAAAGCGCCAACAATGATGACCAGATCTCAATCCAGTCGAGCGTCTGTGGGACGTGCTGGACAAACGAGTCCGATCCATGGAGGCCCCACCTCACAACTTACAGGAGTTAAAGGATCTACTGCTGATATCTTGGTGCCAGATACCACAGCGCACCTTCAGGGGTCTAGTGGAGTCCATGCCTCGACGGGTCAGGGCTGTTTTGGCAGCAAAAGTGGCACCAACACAATATTAGCAAGGTGGTCGTAATGTTATGCCTCATCAAAAGAGCCGAGAATCTCATGTTCAAGCACGATGAGAAAATATCTAGATGTAGATTTACGTCTCTGGCCAAAAGTATTTGGACGCCTCATTTAAAAAACAAACTGTATTAACTGTATTCAAGCTTCTCATAAGACTTCTCTAAACTATATTGGAGCAGGAAAGGACCCTCCCTAAACTGTTGCTGCAAAGTTGGAAGCATCTAATTTCCTTGATATGATTAATTTATTACACCTGTTAGCAACTGTAGTGGCTGGAACACATGAATTCAGTGATTAGAAGGGGTGTCCACATACTTTTGGTTATATAGTGTATATAAACACTGCATTATTAATGGCTTTAAAATGGTAACCACTGTTATAAATGAACTTGTTGAGTTTATTGGAACAGCAGAGCGACAGCAGGTACAGGTAGGTGAGTAATGTAGATGTTTAGCTCAGTATTAAT
Organism: Trichomycterus rosablanca; assembly: GCF_030014385.1. Lineage (NCBI taxonomy): Eukaryota > Metazoa > Chordata > Actinopteri > Siluriformes > Trichomycteridae > Trichomycterus > Trichomycterus rosablanca. The sequence continues at coordinate 54,309,584 of NC_085991.1, read as the reverse complement.
GCAACAAGAACAACAACACACACACACACACACACACACACACACACACAGGGACAGAATGACGGCAGCTGTGATAAACATTCAGTCAGTAACAGTAACTCCTTCATCTACTGTTACTGTCAGATCTGTTTATAATTTATTTATACGTTCATTAGTTCATCTGTCGGGTACAGAGCGCGCTCAGTGTTAACGGCTCTCAGCAAACAGCACAAGTACAAAAACAACCAATAAAAACAACGAGAGGAGTTTCAAAACGGGATTTAGTAGATTTACATTTTACATTTTCAGCATTTAGCAGACGCTTTTATCCAAAGCGACTTACACAATGAGCAGAACACGATGAGCAATTGAGGGTTAAGGGCCTTGCTCAGGGACCCAACAGTGGCAACTTAGTGGTGGCGGGGCTTGAACCGGCAACCTTCTGCTTACTAGTCCAGTACCTTAACCCCTGAGCTATCACTGGCCCCCAGTAGATAAATAAATAGATGGATGAATGAATGACAAGATGGATGAACTGATAAATGGAGAGAAAAGCCGAATGGATTAATAAATAACTGGATGGGAGGTTAGAAAGATTAATGGAAGCTTGATGGATGGATAGTCTGGTGAATGTAATATACAGATAATGGATGGATGGATGGATGAATAGGTGGATAGGAAATGCCAATAAAATCTGAACCCACAAAAACAAACCCCCAGCGCTGAAGTGCTAAACTATAATAAAATACAACATATTAAATAATTAAATAATAATTAAATAACAATAATAAAAATAATATAATTAAATAATTAAACAATAATAATATAATTAAATAATAATAATATATTTAAATAATTAGAATTAATTAATAATAAAAAATATAATAATTAAATAATAATAATAATATAATTAAATAATACGAATTAAATAATAAGAATTAAATAATAATGATAATATAATTGCACTACAACAGCGAGTGAGGAATGTGATTAGTGGAGGAACTTATGAGCAGTAATAATGAAGAGAAGTTTAGTGCTCCTGTCTCCTTCTTTTACTACATTAAACCACGTTAAGCTTTATTTTCAACCAGAAGAGTTTTAGACTCTGGGAGAAGCTGATTCTGATTCTCAGCATTTCTCAGAAGCTGGAGCTGTAACACAAGTTTAAAAGTGAAACAGGGAGGAGAATCCAGATAAACACAGATACATGTGGAGCTGTAACCCTGGATCTGCACCTTATTCCACACTGATGCAGATTCAGATCAGATTCACTGATGAGGTTTTACTACTCAAACCGAGCGCTGAACAAAGCGTCAGTTTATTATTCATTTGAAATGAGGTAAATGTCGAGTTTAAGGGAACAGATTTCTTGACGAAGGGCGTCGAGTTTTAAAGATTTTGAGTTTAGGGGACGTGGAGTTACAAGGTGCCGCTGTGTTTCTGGATAAATACATTCAGTAAATATATTTACATTATTATTTGTTTTCTTTTTAACTTTCCTAAACTATTAAATGTTTATTTTTTATTCATATAATGTCTTGGTACAGAGAATATCAGTAAATAAACCTCACACACAGATCGATGATATAATAATTAGATTTTTATGATAAAGATGCAACATGAGTAATAAAACATGAGTAATAAAACATGAGTAATAAAAAAGTGCAACAGCAGTCGTGTGTTACTGAGGATCCGTCACTACAAACCATAAATCACCTCAATTATACCAGAATAACCTTAAATCAGTTCATCTGTCATTGATCATGTTTAACAATCATGTTTAATTTCTGTTTAAATACAATGGAATGAAGCCTGAAGAACCAAACAGATCCAAAATCCACCAGGAGTCAGAACCTACTGACGGCACTTAATAATAATAATAAAATAATAATAATAAACTATTAGTAATAATAATAATAATAATAATAATAATAACACAGTAATAATAATAATAAACTATTAGTAATAATAATAATAATAAAATAATAATAATATAATAATAATAATAAACTATTAGTAATAATAATAATAAAAGTAGTAATAATAATAAAAAAAATTCTAATAAAAAATTATAAAAATAGTAATAATAATAAAAATAAATACTAATAATATTATTATTATTAATAATAAAAAAATAATAATAGATAAAAATAATGATAATGATGATAATAAATAATAACAAATAATAATGAACTATTAGTAATAATAATAGAAAAAATAAAAAATAAACTGTTATTAATATCATTATTATATTAATAGTAAAAATATACTATGAAAAACAATAATATCAATAATAATAGTAAACTAATATTAATATAAAAATAAAAACAATCAAATACTGGGTATTTTAAACACAATTTTCTCAGATTTTTACACGTCCGTATCTGTCATTTAAAAATAAAGAAAAAAATAAATTTGATGGTTTTGGTCAAATTTCTAATGCTGCAACTAGTAAAAAGTACAAACACAAACTGCAGCAATATAAAAGCCCCCGTGTCTCTAATCACACGTATATAAACACACACACACACACACATTTCAGCACCGCTCTGATCGTTCTGGTTCCAGTACCAGAGAGAAGAACCGGTTACAATTACAACCCCTGACCGCTAAGCTAACCCTCATCACGCTACGAGAGGTGCTACAGGACTCACGGCTCTCAACACGACATCAGAGAGAGTAAACATGTCCAACACCAGACGATTTTACCTTTAACACGCCGCCACGCTGCAGGGGCACGACACAAAGGTTGTGAGGTCCATGCCCACACTCCAGCCGGGTACCACAGAGCGCCCAGATATATCCGAATAACGGAGTGTATTCCAATCAGGAGCAGAGAGGATCACGTCCTGGGTCCTGCTAGTCCTGAAGCCACACTGTATCTGTCCTGACTGTAACACACACACACACACACACACACACACACACCCCTCCCCCACGGTGCAGAGCCCCTCCCTCCTTTCAGCCATTTGTTCCCAAAAGACTCATTCATCTAAGAGCACAGTGACCCCCCCTCCCTCCCCTCCCAAAACACCCCCGGGGTAGCAGATGCTCCCGTGTGTGTGTGTGTGTGTGTGTGTGTGTGTGTGTGTGTGGTGGGGATAAGCTTGATACTCTCAAATAGATCAGGGTCGGTTGCCACACGCATGCTGCCCTCGACCGCCACGTGCAACACACACACACACACATACATCAATAAGCAACACAATCTTCCAAATACACACACACACACACACACACACACACATACATCAATAAGCAACACAATCTTCCAAATACACACACACAATAAACATACTTACAAATACACACACACCCACACACATGCAACACAAACACACACAGCTACAGATACACACACACACACACACACACAAGCAACAAAATCTTCCAGAAAAACACACACACAATACACACCTACAGATACACTCACAATACACACCTACAGATACACACACACATACAGTGTATCACAAAAGTGAGTACGCCCCTCACATTTCTGCAAATATTTCATTATATCTTTTCATGGGACAACACTATAGACATGAAACTTGGATATAACTTAGAGTGGTCAGTGTACAACTTGTATAGCAGTGTAGATTTACTGTCTTCTGAAAATAACTCAACACACAGCCATTAATGTCTAAATAGCTGCAACATAAGTGAGTACACCCCACAGTGAACATGTCCAAATTGTGCCCAAATGTGTCGTTGTCCCTCCCTGGTGTCGTGTGTCAAGGTCCCAGGTGTAAATGGGGAGCAGGGCTGTTAAATTTGGTGTTTTGGGTACAATTCTCTCATACTGGCCACTGGATATTCAACATGGCACCTCATGGCAAAGAACTCTCTGAGGATGTGAGAAATAGAATTGTTGCTCTCCACAAAGATGGCCTGGGCTATAAGAAGATTGCTAACACCCTGAAACTGAGCTACAGCATGGTGGCCAAGGTCATACAGCGGTTTTCCAGGACAGGTTCCACTCGGAACAGGCTTCGCCAGGGTCGACCAAAGAAGTTGAGTCCACGTGTTCGGCGTCATATCCAGAGGTTGGCTTTAAAAAATAGACACATGAGTGCTGCCAGCATTGCTGCAGAGGTTGAAGACGTGGGAGGTCAGCCTGTCAGTGCTCAGACCATACGCCGCACACTGCAGCAACTCGGTCTGCATGGTCGTCATCCCAGAAGGAAGCTGACGCACAAGAAAGCCCGCAAACAGTTTGCTGAAGACAAGCAGTCCAAGAACATGAATTACTGGAATGCCCTGTGGTCTGACGAGACCAAGATAAACTTGTTTGGCTCAGATGGTGTCCAGCATGTGTGGCGGCGCCCTGGTGAGAAGTACCAAGACAACTGTATCTTGCCTACAGTCAAGCATGGTGGTGGTAGCATCATGGTCTTGGGCTGCATGAGTGTTGCTGGCACTGGGGAGCTGCAGTTCATTGAGGGAAACATGAATTCCAACATGTACTGTGACATTCTGAAACAGAGCATGATCCCCTCCCTTCGAAAACTGGGCCTCATGGCAGTTTTCCAACAGGATAACGACCCCAAACACAACCTCCAAGATGACAACTGCCTTGCTGAGGAAGCTGAAGGTAAAGGTGATGGACTAAACCCAATTGAGCACCTGTGGCGCATCCTCAAGTGGAAGGTGGAGGAGTTCAAGGTGTCTAACATCCACCAGCTCCGTGATGTCATCATGGAGGAGTGGAAGAGGATTCCAGTAGCAACCTGTGCAGCTCTGGTGAATTCCATGCCCAGGAGGGTTAAGGCAGTGCTGGATAATAATGGTGGTCACACAAAATATTGACACATTTGGGCACAATTTGGACATGTTCACTGTGGGGTGTACTCACTTATGTTGCCAGCTATTTAGACATTAATGGCTGTGTGTTGAGTTATTTTCAGAAGACAGTAAATCTACACTGCTATACAAGCTGTACACTGACTACTCTAAGTTATATCCAAGTTTCATGTCTATAGTGTCGTCCCATGAAAAGATATAATGAAATATTTGCAGAAATGTGAGGGGTGTACACACTTTTGTGATACACTGTAAGCAACACAATCTTCCAGAAACACACACACACATACACAAACACACACAAAACACACACCTACAAATACACACACACATACACACACACATACATAAGCAACATAATCTTTCAGATACACACACACAATACACACACACACACAATACACACCTACAGCTACACACACACACACACACAATACACACCTACAGATACACACACACATAAGCAACACAATTATCCAGAAACACACACACACACACCTACACACACACACAGACACACACACACACACACACACACACACATACATACATAAGCAACACAATTATCCAGAAACACACACACACACACACACATGGAACACACACACGCACAACACACCTACAGAGACACACTCACACACACATGCAACACAAACACACATCTACAGATACACACACACACGCACATACACAAGCAACTAAATCTTGCAAAAACACACAAACAATACACACCTACAGATACACACCTACAGATACACACACCTACAAATACACACACACACATAAGCAACACAATCTTCCAGATACACACACACATGCAACACGCACACACACCTACACAGACACACACACATACATAAGCAACACAATCTTCCAGAAACACACACATACACACACATACACACGCACAAAACACCTACAGAGACACACACACATAAGCAACACAATTATCCAGAAACACACACACACACGGAACATACACACACACACACACACACACACAGAGACACACACACATAAGCAACACAATTATCCAGAAACACACACACACACACACACACACGGAACACACACGCACAACACACCTACAGAGACACACACACACACATGCAACACAAACACACATCTACAGATACACACACACACGCACATACACAAGCAACTAAATCTTCCAAAAACACACAAACAATACACACCTACAGATACACACACACAATACACACCTACAGATACACACACACCTACAGATACACACCTACAGATACACACACACCTACAGATACACACACACAAACAATACACACCTACAGATACACACACACCTACAGATACACACACACACACACAATACACACTTACAGATACACACACACACACACACACACAATACACACCTACAGATACACACACACCTACAGATACACACACACACACAATACACACCTACAGATACACACACACCTACAGATACACACACACCTACAGATACACACACACACACACAATACACACCTACAGATACACACACACCTACAGATACACACACACACAATACACACCTACAGATACACACACACCTACAGATACACACACACACACAATACACACCTACAGATACACACACACCTACAGATACACACACACACACAATACACACCTACAGATACACACACACCTACAGATACACACACACCTACAGATACACACACACACACAATACACACCTACAGATACACACACACCTACAGATACACACACACACAATACACACCTACAGATACACACACACCTACAGATACACACACACACACAATACACACCTACAGATACACACACACCTACAGATACACACACACACACAATACACACCTACAGATACACACACACCTACAGATACACACACACCTACAGATACACACACACACACAATACACACCTACAGATACACACACACCTACAGATACACACACACACAATACACACCTACAGATACACACACACCTACAGATACACACACACCTACAGATACACACACACACACAATACACACCTACAGATACACACACACCTACAGATACACACACACACAATACACACCTACAGATACACACACACCTACAGATACACACACACACACAATACACACCTACAGATACACACACACCTACAGATACACACACACACACACAATACACACCTACAGATACACACACACCTACAGATACACACACACCTACAGATACACACACACAAACAATACACACCTACAGATACACACACACCTACAGATACACACACACACACACAATACACACCTACAGATACACACACACACACATAAGCAACACAATTATCCAGAAACACACACACACACACACACACACCTACACACACATAATACACACCTACAGATACACACACACATACACACAAACACCTACAAATACACACACACACATAAGCAACACAATCTTCCAGAAACACACACACACACACACACACACATACACAAACACACACAAAACACACACCTACAAATACACACACACATACACACATACACACACACATACACAAACACACACAAAACACACACCTACAAATACACACACATACATAAGCAACACAATCTTCCAGATACACACACACACATGCAACACGCGCACACACCTACAGATACACACACACACATACATAAGCAACACAATCATCCAGAAACACACACACACATACAGACACACACACACACATAAGCAACACAATCTTCCAGACATACACACACACATACACACACACACACATGCAACACAAACACACAAAACACACCCCTTCAGATACACACCCAAGCAACACATACACACTCACAATTGTGTGTGTGTGTGTGTGAGTATTGCTGTTAATATTTTAGTTTCATTTTTCTATTATTATTGTTGTTGTTGTTATTAATAACATAATTCTTATTATTCAGTTATTACTACGTTATTATCATATTATTATTATTACTGTATTATCATTTTGTTATTATTTATGATTTTATTGTTTGTATTTTTAGCAGTATTATTATTATTATTGTTGTTATTAATAATGAATCTTTATTATTATTAAATTAAATTATTATTATTATTATACACTGATGAGTCGGTGTTCACGTTGATGCGCTGGTGCATGAGAGGACGAGGGATGTGTTATATTTTGGGTGGATGGTGGTGAAATAATTGTGGACGCGCCCCTCTCTGTACACGAGCGGAGAGAACCGGCGCTGTGAGACTCTATGTCTCCGTTTCAGAACCTCAGTGATAAATGTGTGTTAGCGTTGAGCCGCCGTTTGTGTGTGTGTGTGTGTGTGTTAGCACAGGTTTCATACATTGTTCAGATAGCATCTACTGTCCCGAACTGACAGCAATGTGGGTACCCCGGTCCCACCAAGGTCCTGGAGCTTGAGGGTAAGGCTGATCCTTGGTGCTCTGATCGTGGGATCTGATCAGAAAAAGAAGACAAGTCACCAGACTTCACCAAGAAGCGAGAACCCCCTGATGACCCCTCTGATGGGCACAGAAGACCTCATGGTCCCTGCCAGCCTTCCTCATGACGTATCAGCTGTAACTCAAACTGGTTCCAATTGGTGGAAGTGTAGGATCTGCCAAAAGGTTCAGGCAGGAGCATCAGGCTGGATGGAATGAATGCTCTGCTGGAGCTACAAGAACCTCAAGAGAAGTGGCTGCTCCTTACTCGGGATGTCAAACGGCTTGACCTCTAAACACACCGAGAGCTCCAGATTAGAACCACTAGAGATGCTAAAGATGCTTACGTCCACCAACACAAGTAACACACACCCAGGTGTCCCGTATGCAGGAGACCAGGAACCACACGCCTGTCCGAAAGGTGCAGGTCCTTTTCAAATCAACGATGTTCTCAGCTGTGGAGCTACTCTTGGAAACTCCCAACAGTCCAGTTCTCTTTGCCCATCCAGGGTCGCCACAGGCACCATGTTCCAGTCATGTGTGTGTATTTGTGCAAGAGTGATGTGTGTGCGTGTGTGTGTGAATATGTGAGTATGTATGTGTATTACTGTGTGTGTGTCTGTTAGTGTATCTGTGAGTGATGTGTGTATGAGTGTGTGTCAGTGAGTGTGTGTATGTACATCTGTGAGTGTGTGTCAGTGAGTGTGTGTGGGGGGGGCACCACTTATACACCCATACACACTCTTGCTCTTAAACACACATTTACATACACACACACATATACAGTGTATCACAAAAGTGAGTACACCCCTCACATTTCTGCAAATATTTTATTATATCTTTTCATGGGACAACACTATAGAACTAAAACTTGGATATAACTTAGAGTAGTCAGTGTACAACTTGTATAGCAGTGTAGATTTACTGTCTTCTGAAAATAACTCAACACACAGCCATTAATGTCTAAATAGCTGCAACATAAGTGAGTACACCCCACAGTGAACATGTCCAAATTGTGCCCAAAGTGTCAATATTTTGTGTGACCACCATTATTATCCAGCACTGCCTTAACCCTCCTGGGCATGGAATTCACCAGAGCTGCACAGGTTGCTACTGGAATCCTCTTCCACTCCTCCATGATGACATCACGGAGCTGGTGGATGTTAGACACCTTGTGCTCCTCCACCTTCCACTTGAGGATGCGCCACAGGTGCTCAATTGGGTTTAGTCCATCACCTTTACCTTCAGCTTCCTCAGCAAGGCAGTTGTCATCTTGGAGGTTGTGTTTGGGGTCGTTATCCTGTTGGAACAGTTTTCGAGGGGGAGGGGATCATGCTCTGTTTCAGAATGTCACAGTACATGTTGGAATTCATGTTTCCCTCAATGAACTGCAGCTCCCCAGTGCCAGCAACACTCATGCAGCCCAAGACCATGATGCTACCACCACCATGCTTGACTGTAGGCAAGATACAGTTGTCTTGGTACTTCTCACCAGGGCGCCGCCACACATGCTGGACACCATCTGAGCCAAACAAGTTTATCTTGGTCTCGTCAGACCACAGGGCATTCCAGTAATCCATGTTCTTGGACTGCTTGTCTTCAGCAAACTGTTTGCTGGCTTTCTTGTGCGTCAGCTTCCTTCTGGGATGACGACCATGCAGACCGAGTTGATGCAGTGTGCGGCGTATGGTCTGAGCACTGACAGGCTGACCTCCCACGTCTTCAACCTCTGCAGCAATGCTGGCAGCACTCATGTGTCTATTTTTTAAAGCCAACCTCTGGATATGACGTCGAACACGTGGACTCGACTTCTTTGGTCGACCCTGGCGAAGCCTGTTCCGAGTGGAACCTGTCCTGGAAAACCGCTGTATGACCTTGGCCACCATGCTGTAGCTCAGTTTCAGGGTGTTAGCAATCTTCTTATAGCCCAGGCCATCTTTGTGGAGAGCAACAATTCTATTTCTCACATCCTCAGAGAGTTCTTTGCCATGAGGTGCCATGTTGAATATCCAGTGGCCAGTATGAGAGAATTGTACCCAAAACACCAAATTTAACAGCCCTGCTCCCCATTCACACCTGGGACCTTGACACACGACACCAGGGAGGGACAACGACACATTTGGGCACAATTTGGACATGTTCACTGTGGGGTGTACTCACTTATGTTGCCAGCTATTTAGACATTAATGGCTGTGTGTTGAGTTATTTTCAGAAGACAGTAAATCTACACTGCTATACAAGCTGTACACTGACTACTCTAAGTTATATCCAAGTTTCATGTCTATAGTGTTGTCCCATGAAAAGATATAATGAAATATTTGCAGAAATGTGAGGGGTGTACTCACTTTTGTGATACACTGTACACTTATACACACACACACCACTTATACACATACACTCTCACATACACACACACCACATATACACTTATACACACACACACACACACCACTTATATATACTGTACAGTGGGGGAAATAAGTATTTGATCCCCTGCTGATTTTGTAAGTTTACCCCCTTACAAAGACTTGAACAGTCTATAATTTTTATGGAAGGTTTATTTTAAGAGAGAGAGACAGAATATCAACAAAAAATCCAGAAAAAAACATTAAATAAAAGTTAAAATTAATTTGTATTTAATTAAGGGAAATAAGTATTTGATCCCCTACCAACCAGCAAGAATTCTGACCCCCACAGAGAAAGAGACCACTGTTGGTGCGATCATTCGAAAATGGAAGAAATACAAGATCACAGTCAATCACCCTCACTCTGGAGCTCCATGCAAGATCTCACCTGGTGGGGTAAGAATGATTCTGAGAAAGGTGAGGTCAGTCCAGAATTACACGGGAGGAGCTCGTCAATGATCTGAAGGGAGCTGGGAGCACAGTCACCAAGAAAACCATTAGTAACACACTTCGCCGTAATGGATTGAGATCCTGCAGTGCCCGCAAAGTCCCTCTGCTCAAGAAGGCTCATGTACAGGCCCGTCTGAAGTTTTCCAATGAACACCTGAATGATTCAGAGAAAGCTTGGGAGAATGTGATATGGTCAGATGAGACCAAAATTGAACTCTTTGGCATCAACTCCACTCGCCATGTTTGGAGGCAGAGAAATGCCCGGTGGGGATGGTGTTCTTGGGGTCATATCCAGCATTTCTCTGCTCCCAGCTCCCTTCAGATCATTGACAAGCTCCTCCCGTGTAATTCTGGACTGACCTCACCTTTCTCAGAATCATTCTTACCCCACCAGGTGAGATCTTGCATGGAGCTCCAGAGTGAGGGTGATTGACTGTGATCTTGTATTTCTTCCATTTTCGAATGATCGCACCAACAGTGGTCTCTTTCTCACCAAGCTTCTTGCTGATGGTCTTGTAGCCCATTCCAGCTTTGTGCAGGTCTACAATCTTGTCCCTGACGTCCTTTGATAGCTCGTTGGTCTTGCCCATGGTGGTCGAGAGATTTGAACGGAAGAAACTGATTCTGTGACAGGAGTCTTTTATACAGGGACAGGACTCATTTGTGTGCCTCATGGGCACATAACCGGTCTGTGGGGGTCAGAATTCTTGCTGGTTGGTAGAGGATCAAATACTTATTTCCCTTAATTAAATACAAATTAATTTATAACTTTTATTTAATGTTTTTTTTCTGGATTTTTTGTTGATATTCTGTCTCTCTCTGTTAAAATAAACCTTCCATAACAATTATAGACTGTTCAAGTCTTTGTAAAGGGGAAAACTTACAAAATCAGCAGGGGATCAAATACTTATTTCCCCCACTGTATATACTGTATATGTATGTTCATGTGTGTGTATTTGAGTGTGAATGTGTATGAGTATGTGTATCTGTTAGTGTGTGTGTGTGTATATGTATATCTATGATCATGTATTTGTCTCTGTTAATGTATGTGTGTGTTTGTATCTGTTAGTGTGTGTATGAATGTGTATTTATGACTGTGTGTGTCAGTGAGTGTGTGTGTGTGTGTGTAAATGTTTATCTAAGTGTGTGGATAGGTGTGTGTATCTGTTAATGTGAATGTGTTTGAGTGTGCGTGTGTATGTGTGTATTACTGTGTGTGTGTATGAGTGTGTGAGTGTGTGTGTATCACTGTCTGTGTGTGTGTGTGTGTGTGTGTGTGTGTCAGTGTGTGGAGACACAAACTCTGTAGCCCAGCCCACGTTTTATCAAACCCAAACTGAAGAATGCGGGGTCAGACCGAGCATTTTGGCTCTTGGCCTTGCACACACGCACACGCTCACACACACACACACACACACACACACACACAGTTTCTTTGTGTTGTGACCCCACAGATTCTCGGGAGGTTTGTGTTTGTACTGAACTGGTTCTGATTCTTCGCCTGTGCTGATATTTGAGCTGAGTTTATGCTCGGCTGTGCTGTCGACCGACCGGGCGCTCACACAGACACGATATATTCATCCGGCTGTGCCTGTGGGGGGGCAATATTGAGTAGGGATTCCAGATCAGCGCAGGATCCATGACGACATCTGTGAGTTTGTGAGTGTTACTTCATGCATCACCTCATCATTTACTGGGTTTGGGCCACACCCGTTGCTAACATGAATCAAATGTGGCAACAGTTTGGGGAAGGACCTTTCCCTGTTCCAGCAGGACTGAAACGCAGAGCGGTGTCCTCATACTTTTTGCCATGTAGCGTCATCGTCATCTTCGGTTGGCTCATCGTCATGGCAACGGAAGCCCTTGACATCAGCGCCTCTTGCTTCCAGATAAACATGGTAACTGGACGGAGCTTTTTTAGCGTCCAGTTAATGAGACGGCATCCGGCATCGTCCACCCTATCATACCACTGTAGTAAACACACACACACACACAGCACTTATATACACACACACACTACTTATACACACACACTTATATATACACATACATCACTTATATATATACACATACACACACACACACACACAGAGCACTTATACACACACACCACTTATACATATACACATACTCTTATACACACACTCTCTCATACACACTCTTATGTACACACACACACACACTACTTATACATATACACACACATACACACACCACTTATACATATACACATACACACACCACTTATATATATACACATACACACACACACTCAAACAGCACTTTTACATATACACACAGAACTTATATATATACACATACACACACCACTTATATATATATACACATACACACACACTCACACACTACTTATACATATACACACACATACACACACCACTTATACATATACACATACACACACACACCACTTATATATATACACATACACACACACTCGCACAGCACTTATACATATACACACACACAGCACTTATATACTGTATATACACATACACAGCACTTATACATACACACACACCACTTATATATATATACACATACACACACACTCACACACACAGCACTTACACATATACACACACACAGCACTTATATATATATACACACACACACACCACTTATACACATACACACACACCACTTATACATATACACATACACACACACCACTTATACATATACACATACACACCACTTAAACATATACACACACCACTTATACACATACACATACACACACACCAATTATACATATACACACATATACTTATACACACACACCACTTATACATATACAAATACACACACACACCACTTATACACATACACATACACCACTTATACATATACACACATATACTTATACACACACACCACTTATACATATACACATACACACACACCACTTATACATATACACACATATACTTATACACACACACACCACTTATACATATACACACATATACTTATACACACACACCACTTATACATATACACATACACCACTTATACATATACACACATATACTTATACACACACACCACTTATACATATACACACATATACTTATACACACACACCACTTATACATATACATATACACACACACCACTTATACATATACACACACACCACTTATACATATACACACATATACTTATACACACACACCACTTATACATATACACATTCACACACACCACTTATACACATACACATACACACACCACTTAAACATATACACACATATACTTATACACACACACCACTTATACATATACACATACACCACTTATACATATACACACATATACTTATACACACACACCACTTATACATATACACATACACACACACCACTTATACATATACACACATATACTTATACACACACACCACTTATACACATACATATACACACACCACTTAAACATATACACACATATACTTATACACACACACCACTTATACATATACACATACACCACTTATACATATACACACATATACTTATACACACACACCACTTATACATATACACATACACCACTTATACATATACACACATATACTTATACACACACACCACTTATACACATACACACACACCACTTATACATATACACACATATACTTATACACACACACCACTTATACATATACACATACACACACACCACTTATACATATACACACATATACTTATACACACACACCACTTATACACATACACATACACACACACCACTTATACATATACACACATATACTTATACACACACACCACTTATACACATACACATACACCACTTATACATATACACATACACACACACCACTTATACATATACACATACACACACACACACCACTTATACATATACACATACACACACACACACCACTTATACATATACACATACACATACACACACCACTTATACATATACACACATATACTTATACACACACACCACTTATACATATACACATACACCACTTATACATATACACACATATACTTATACACACACACCACTTATACATATACACATACACACACACCACTTATACATATACACACATATACATATACACACACACACCACCTATACATATACACATACACCACTTATACATATACACACATATACTTATACACACACACCACTTATACATATACACATACACACACACCACTTATACATATACACACACACCACTTATACATATACACACATATACTTATACACACACACCACTTATACATATACACACACACCACTTATACATATACACACATATACTTACACACACACCACTTATACATATACACACACACCACTTATACATATACACACATATACTTATACACACACAACACTTATACATATACACACACACCACTTATACATATACACACATATACTTATACACACACACCACTTATACATATACACACATATACTTATACACACACACCACTTATACATATACACACACACCACTTATACATATACACACATATACTTATACACACACACCACTTATACACATACACATACACACACACCACTTATACATATACACACATATACTTATACACACACACTACTTATACATATACACATACACACACACCACTTATACATATACACACACACCACTTATACATATACACACATATACTAATACACACACACCACTTATACACATACATATACACACACACCAATTATACATATACACACATATACTTATACACACACACCACTTATACATATACAAATACACACACACACCACTTATACACATACACCACTTATACATATACACACATATACTTATACACACACACCACTTATACATACGTATACACACATATACTTATACACACACACCACTTATACATATACACATACACCACTTATACATATACACACATATACTTATACACACACACCACTTATACATATACACACATATACTTATACACACACACCACTTATACATATACATATACACACACACCACTTATACATATACACACACCACTTATACATATACACACATATACTTATACACACACACCACTTATACATATACACATACACACACACCACTTATACATATACACACATATACTTATACACACACACCACTTATACACATACACATACACACACCACTTAAACATATACACACATATACTTATACACACACACCACTTATACATATACACATACACCACTTATACATATACACACATATACTTATACACACACACCACTTATACATATACACATACACCACTTATACATATACACACATATACTTATACACACACACCACTTATACATATACACACATATACTTATACACACACACCACTTATACATATACACACATATACTTATACACATACACCACTTATACATATACACACATATACTTATACACACACACCACTTATACATATACACATACACCACTTATACATATACACACATATACTTATACACACACACCACTTATACATATACACCACTTATACATATACACACATATACTTATACACACACACCACTTATACATATACACACACATATACTTATACACACACACACATATACTTATACACACACACCACTTATACATATACACACATATACTTATACACACACACCACTTATACATATACACATACACCACTTATACATATACACACATATACTTATACACACACACCACTTATACATATACACACATATACTTATACACACACACCACTTATACATATACATATACACACACACCACTTATACATATACACACACACCACTTATACATATACACACATATACTTATACACACACACCACTTATACATATACACATACACACACACCACTTATACATATACACACATATACTTATACACACACACCACTTATACACATACACATACACACACCACTTAAACATATACACACATATACTTATACACACACACCACTTATACATATACACATACACCACTTATACATATACACACATATACTTATACACACACACCACTTATACATATACACATACACACACACCACTTATACATATACACACATATACTTATACACACACACCACTTATACACATACACATACACACACACCACTTATACACATACACATACACACACACCACTTATACATATACACACATATACTTATACACACACACCACTTATACATATACACATAAACACACACCACTTATACATATACACACATATACTTATACACACACACCACTTATACACATACACATACACACACCACTTAAACATATACACACATATACTTATACACACACACCACTTATACATATACACATACACCACTTATACATATACACACATATACTTATACACACACACCACTTATACATATACACATACACCACTTATACATATACACACATATACTTATACACACACACCACTTATACATATACACACATATACTTATACACACACACCACTTATACATATACACACATATACTTATACACATACACCACTTATACATATACACACATATACTTATACACACACACCACTTATACATATACACATACACCACTTATACATATACACACATATACTTATACACACACACCACTTATACATATACACCACTTATACATATACACACATATACTTATACACACACACCACTTATACATATACACACACATATACTTATACACACACACACCACTTATACATATACACACATATACTTATACACACACACCACTTATACATATACACATACACCACTTATACATATACACACATATACTTATACACACACACCACTTATACATATACACACATATACTTATACACACACACCACTTATACATATACATATTGTTATGATGTGGGGAGGAAGGACCCAGGGATGCGGAGGTTTAACTAAAAAAGGGTTTTATTTACAAAATCATAAACATAATATACATAAAATAAAAGGAATAACAATAACAAAAAACACTTCGGGGAATCCCGAAGGCAGCCGGACGTCGGGGGCTGAAAAGGAACAAAAAAAAGCATACAAAAGAAAAGGGGAAGCGCGAGGCGCGAACCCAGGACTCTTGCCTCCCGACCGGGAGCTTTAACAGCCTGCCACAGCGGCGCTAGTGGCAGACTCGCTCCCGGCGCTATTGAAGCAAAGAGTGGGTTCGCGAGATGGACCACCTCGCGCTGTTGGCCGAAGAAGGGGGGGTAACACCGACAATAGCTGCGTGGCATGGCGCTTTCCAGCAACCAATGCTGGCTAGAGCCATGCCAGCTACCGGGTGTGATGGATTTGCGGGTTTCAAAAGTTAATGGCAAAGGCGCTGTCACCAGCCAGGGTGGCTGGGAAGTGGCCATTTGCTCCTGCGCTCCAGAGGGCGGAACGTGACGCTGTCACCAGCGGTAGCTGGGAGGGGGTCACGTTCCTCTGGGCGCAGTCGTGGGGTCTCTAGGTGGCGGCGGCACGGCGGCTCGACGGCTCGGCGGCAGCGGCCCGACGGCGACCTGAGAGCGGCAACCAGGCGGCGGCGGCGGCACGACAGCTGCGGCACTATGGCGGCAGCTTGGCGGCGGCGGCGGCGTGGTGGCGCCCACTAGCGGTGGCCCGGCGGCAGCGGCACGGCGGCGGCGGCACAGTGCGGCGGCACAACCTAAAGATAAAAAAAACAATAAACATAAAAGGACACCGCAGTGTCAAACAAACTCAAAGAAAGAAAAAAGAAACAGCCAACAAGAGCAGAAGGTGCGACGGCTACAGCTCTGCACCTATCCCTTAAATAAGGGAAGGCACAGGTGTAGCCACTTCGCCCTAACGAGCTGGCCAGGTAATAAAAGGCACAGCTCGTTTCTGCTCTGTAAGGCCTGTGGCATCAGGGAGAGATGGTACATTCCCCTGATGCCACAGAGCCTAACAGTACCCCCTTCTTAAGGAGACCTCTCCTGAGGTCTCCAGCCGGCGGTCCCGTCCCCACCAGTGGCTAAAAGCCACTGGGGGAGTGCCCCCCCAAAAAAATATTTGGGAGAGGACGGGGTCCTCCGCTGGGTCCAGTAATGGTCGCACCTTGCTGTTATGATGTGGGGAGGAAGGACCCAGGGATGCGGAGGTTTAACTAAAAAAGGGTTTTATTTACAAAATCATAAACATAATATACATAAAATAAAAGGAATAACAATAACAAAAAACACTTCGGGGAATCCCGAAGGCAGCCGGACGTCGGGGGCTGAAAAGGAACAAAAAAAAGCATACAAAAGAAAAGGGGAAGCGCGAGGCGCGAACCCAGGACTCTTGCCTCCCGACCGGGAGCTTTAACAGCCTGCCACAGCGGCGCTAGTGGCAGACTCGCTCCCGGCGCTATTGAAGCAAAGAGTGGGTTCGCGAGATGGACCACCTCGCGCTGTTGGCCGAAGAAGGGGGGGTAACACCGACAATAGCTGCGTGGCATGGCGCTTTCCAGCAACCAATGCTGGCTAGAGCCATGCCAGCTACCGGGTGTGATGGATTTGCGGGTTTCAAAAGTTAATGGCAAAGGCGCTGTCACCAGCCAGGGTGGCTGGGAAGTGGCCATTTGCTCCTGCGCTCCAGAGGGCGGAACGTGACGCTGTCACCAGCGGTAGCTGGGAGGGGGTCACGTTCCTCTGGGCGCAGTCGTGGGGTCTCTAGGTGGCGGCGGCACGGCGGCTCGACGGCTCGGCGGCAGCGGCCCGACGGCGACCTGAGAGCGGCAACCAGGCGGCGGCGGCGGCACGACAGCTGCGGCACTATGGCGGCAGCTTGGCGGCGGCGGCGGCGTGGTGGCGCCCACTAGCGGTGGCCCGGCGGCAGCGGCACGGCGGCGGCGGCACAGTGCGGCGGCACAACCTAAAGATAAAAAAAACAATAAACATAAAAGGACACCGCAGTGTCAAACAAACTCAAAGAAAGAAAAAAGAAACAGCCAACAAGAGCAGAAGGTGCGACGGCTACAGCTCTGCACCTATCCCTTAAATAAGGGAAGGCACAGGTGTAGCCACTTCGCCCTAACGAGCTGGCCAGGTAATAAAAGGCACAGCTCGTTTCTGCTCTGTAAGGCCTGTGGCATCAGGGAGAGATGGTACATTCCCCTGATGCCACAGAGCCTAACAGTACCCCCTTCTTAAGGAGACCTCTCCTGAGGTCTCCAGCCGGCGGTCCCGTCCCCACCAGTGGCTAAAAGCCACTGGGGGAGTGCCCCCCCAAAAAAATATTTGGGAGAGGACGGGGTCCTCCGCTGGGTCCAGTAATGGTCGCACCTTGCTGTTATGATGTGGGGAGGAAGGACCCAGGGATGCGGAGGTTTAACTAAAAAAGGGTTTTATTTACAAAATCATAAACATAATATACATAAAATAAAAGGAATAACAATAACAAAAAACACTTCGGGGAATCCCGAAGGCAGCCGGACGTCGGGGGCTGAAAAGGAACAAAAAAAAGCATACAAAAGAAAAGGGGAAGCGCGAGGCGCGAACCCAGGACTCTTGCCTCCCGACCGGGAGCTTTAACAGCCTGCCACAGCGGCGCTAGTGGCAGACTCGCTCCCGGCGCTATTGAAGCAAAGAGTGGGTTCGCGAGATGGACCACCTCGCGCTGTTGGCCGAAGAAGGGGGGGTAACACCGACAATAGCTGCGTGGCATGGCGCTTTCCAGCAACCAATGCTGGCTAGAGCCATGCCAGCTACCGGGTGTGATGGATTTGCGGGTTTCAAAAGTTAATGGCAAAGGCGCTGTCACCAGCCAGGGTGGCTGGGAAGTGGCCATTTGCTCCTGCGCTCCAGAGGGCGGAACGTGACGCTGTCACCAGCGGTAGCTGGGAGGGGGTCACGTTCCTCTGGGCGCAGTCGTGGGGTCTCTAGGTGGCGGCGGCACGGCGGCTCGACGGCTCGGCGGCAGCGGCCCGACGGCGACCTGAGAGCGGCAACCAGGCGGCGGCGGCGGCACGACAGCTGCGGCACTATGGCGGCAGCTTGGCGGCGGCGGCGGCGTGGTGGCGCCCACTAGCGGTGGCCCGGCGGCAGCGGCACGGCGGCGGCGGCACAGTGCGGCGGCACAACCTAAAGATAAAAAAAACAATAAACATAAAAGGACACCGCAGTGTCAAACAAACTCAAAGAAAGAAAAAAGAAACAGCCAACAAGAGCAGAAGGTGCGACGGCTACAGCTCTGCACCTATCCCTTAAATAAGGGAAGGCACAGGTGTAGCCACTTCGCCCTAACGAGCTGGCCAGGTAATAAAAGGCACAGCTCGTTTCTGCTCTGTAAGGCCTGTGGCATCAGGGAGAGATGGTACATTCCCCTGATGCCACAGAGCCTAACACATATACACACACACCACTTATACATATACACACACACCACTTATACATATACACACATATACTTATACACACACACCACTTATACATATACACATACACACACACCACTTATACATATACACACATATACTTATACACACACACCACTTATACACATACACATACACACACCACTTAAACATATACACACATATACTTATACACACACACCACTTATACATATACACATACACCACTTATACATATACACACATATACTTATACACACACACCACTTATACATATACACATACACACACACCACTTATACATATACACACATATACTTATACACACACACCACTTATACACATACACACACACCACTTATACACATACACATACACACACACCACTTATACATATACACACATATACTTATACACACACACCACTTATACATATACACATAAACACACACCACTTATACATATACACACATATACTTATACACACACACCACTTATACACATACACATACACACACACCACTTATACATATACACACATATACTTATACACACACACCACTTATACATATACATATACACACACACCACTTATACATATACACATACACCACTTATACATATACACACATATACTTATACACACACACCACTTATACATATACACATACACACACACCACTTATACATATACACACACACCACTTATACATATACACACATATACTTATACACACACACCACTTATACATATACACACACACCACTTATACATATACACACATATACTTACACACACACCACTTATACATATACACACACACCACTTATACATATACACACATATACTTATACACACACAACACTTATACATATACACACACCACTTATACATATACACACATATACTTATACACACACACCACTTATACATATACACACATATACTTATACACACACACCACTTATACATATACACACACACCACTTATACATATACACACATATACTTATACACACACACCACTTATACACATACACATACACACACACCACTTATACATATACACACATATACTTATACACACACACCACTTATACATATACACATACACACACACCACTTATACATATACACACACACCACTTATACATATACACACATATACTTATACACACACACCACTTATACACATACACACACACCACTTATACATATACACACATATACTTATACACACACACCACTTATACACATACACATACACACACACCACTTATACATATACACACATATACTTATACACACACACCACTTATACATATACACATACACACACACCACTTATACACATACACATACACACACACCACTTATACATATACACACATATACTTATACACACACACCACTTATACATATACACATACACACACCACTTATACATATACACACATATACTTATACACACACACCACTTATACACATACATATACACACACACCACTTATACATATACACACATATACTTATACACACACACCACTTATACACATACACACATATACTTATACATATACACACATATACTTATACACACACACCACTTATACATATACACACACACCACTTATACATATACACACATATACTTACACACACACCACTTATACATATACACACACACCACTTATACATATACACACATATACTTATACACACACAACACTTATACATATACACACACACCACTTATACATATACACACATATACTTATACACACACACCACTTATACATATACACACATATACTTATACACACACACCACTTATACATATACACACACACCACTTATACATATACACACATATACTTATACACACACACCACTTATACACATACACATACACACACACCACTTATACATATACACACATATACTTATACACACACACTACTTACACATATACACATACACACACACCACTTATACATATACACACACACCACTTATACATATACACACATATACTAATACACACACACCACTTATACACATACATATACACACACACCAATTATACATATACACACATATACTTATACACACACACCACTTATACATATACAAATACACACACACACCACTTATACACATACACCACTTATACATATACACACATATACTTATACACACACACCACTTATACATACAGTCCTGCTCACCATTATTGGCACCCATGAAGTTTAAGTACATAATGTGGAATATCTCCTGGAAAAAAATGAATCAAGTGTAACAGCTTTTTTCTATAGAGAACTTGTGTTTGATACAAAAGAGCAAATGATAAACAACATTTAAAACTAAAAACAATGGGAGAGAAAAAATAGAAAAATCTAAAGCTTGCTGTGGCACTGGTATTGGCACCCTTTACAGTAAATCAGTATGGAAACACATTTTGACTCACCTGTGCTAAATCACAAATGAGAATCACCTGTGATAAATTGTCAGTGCCCATGTGACATTAATTACCCAATGAATGATGACTTCAGTGTTTTAAAAAGCCACAAGTTATTCCCTGTTCCTTTGTCACAATGGTGAAGACAAAGGAGCTGTCTGAGGACATCAGAAGTGTTATTATTAGCAAACACAAGACCACCAAAGGGTATAAGGCCATCTCCAAAGACCTTGGTATCCCTGTTTCAACAGTGCGCAATGTTATTAAGAAGTTTGCCAAGCATGGAACAGTCAAGAACCTCCCTGGACGTGGAGGGAAGAGGAAAATTGATGAGAGATGTCTTCGAAGGTTGGTGCGAATGGTGGAAAAAACACCATGTCAAACATCCAAAGACCTGAAGGCCAACCTGGAACAGTCTGGGGTCTTGGTTTCAACAAGTACCATACGGCACACACTAAACCAAGCAGAGCTTTATGGGCGAAGGCCAAGAAAGAAACCATTGCTGAAGAAAAGACATAAAAAGGAACGACTCAACTTTGCCAAAGAGTACCTGGACAAACCACAATCCTTCTGGGAAAATGTTCTGTGGACCGATGAAACAAAAATAGAGCTTTTTGGCAATGCACACCAACAGTTTGTTTACAGACGGCACAATGAAGTGTATAAGGAAAAGAACACCCTACCTACAGTTAAGCATGGTGGAGGATCCATAATGCTGTGGGGCTGTTTTGCTGCGTCTGGTACTGGGGGCCTCGACCGTATCACAGGAATCATGAAATCGGAGAATTACCAAGAGATTTTAGAGCAAAATGTCCTACCCAGTGTAAGAAAACTTGGTTTGAGTCGAAGATCATGGGTCCTCCAGCAAGACAAAGACCCAAAGCACACATCCAAAAGCACGCAGGAATGGTTGAAAAGGAAGAAATGGACTGTTTTAAAATGGCCAGCAATGAGTCCTGATCTCAATCCCATTGAAAATCTGTGGGGTGAGCTGAAATCTGCCATTGGGAAAAAGAACCCTGCAAACATTCAAGAGCTCGAACAAACTGCAAAGGAAGAGTGGGAGAAAATACCAGCTGAAGTGTGCAAGAAGCTTATAGATGGCTACAAGAAACGTTTGGAGGCTGTCATCACTGCCAAAGGGTGTGCAACCAAATATTAAGGAGGGGTGCCTTTATTACTGCACATGCTGTTTTTTTCTGTTTCTTCTTTAAAATGACAACATGTAAGCTGAAAAACAATGTTCTTCGTTATATTACTTTGGACCTCCAATTAAAAAATCCTGATAATATAAATTTGGTACATTTCCATTTATTTCTGAAGATATTGTACAGGTTATGCAAAAAATGAAGGGGTGCCAATAATGGTGAGCAGGACTGTATACACACATATACTTATACACACACACCACTTATACATATACACATACACCACTTATACATATACACACATATACTTATACACACACACCACTTATACATATACACATACACCACTTATACATATACACACATATACTTATACACACACACCACTTATACATATACACACATATACTTATACACACACACCACTTATACATATACATATACACACACACCACTTATACATATACACACACCACTTATACATATACACACATATACTTATACACACACACCACTTATACATATACACATACACACACACCACTTATACATATACACACATATACTTATACACACACACCACTTATACACATACACATACACACACCACTTAAACATATACACACATATACTTATACACACACACCACTTATACGTATACACATACACCACTTATACATATACACACATATACTTATACACACACACCACTTATACATATACACATACACCACTTATACATATACACACATATACTTATACACACACACACCACTTATACATATACACACATATACTTATACACACACACCACTTATACATATACACACATATACTTATACACATACACCACTTATACATATACACACATATACTTATACACACACACCACTTATACATATACACATACACCACTTATACATATACACACATATACTTATACACACACACCACTTATACATATACACCACTTATACATATACACACATATACTTATACACACACACCACTTATACATATACAAAACACATACTTATACACACACACCACTTATACATATACACACATATACTTATACACACACACACCACTTATACATATACACACATATACTTATACACACACACCACTTATACATATACACACATATACTTATACACACACACACCACTTATACATATACACACATATACTTATACACACACACCACTTATACATATACACATACACCACTTATACATATACACACATATACTTATACACACACACCACTTATACATATACACACATATACTTATACACACACACCACTTATACATATACATATACACACACACCACTTATACATATACACACACACCACTTATACATATACACACATATACTTATACACACACACCACTTATACATATACACATACACACACACCACTTATACATATACACACATATACTTATACACACACACCACTTATACACATACACATACACACACCACTTAAACATATACACACATATACTTATACACACACACCACTTATACATATACACATACACCACTTATACATATACACACATATACTTATACACACACACCACTTATACATATACACATACACACACACCACTTATACATATACACACATATACTTATACACACACACCACTTATACACATACACATACACACACACCACTTATACACATACACATACACACACACCACTTATACATATACACACATATACTTATACACACACACCACTTATACATATACACATAAACACACACCACTTATACATATACACACATATACTTATACACACACACCACTTATACACATACACATACACACACCACTTAAACATATACACACATATACTTATACACACACACCACTTATACATATACACATACACCACTTATACATATACACACATATACTTATACACACACACCACTTATACATATACACATACACCACTTATACATATACACACATATACTTATACACACACACCACTTATACATATACACACATATACTTATACACACACACCACTTATACATATACACACATATACTTATACACATACACCACTTATACATATACACACATATACTTATACACACACACCACTTATACATATACACATACACCACTTATACATATACACACATATACTTATACACACACACCACTTATACATATACACCACTTATACATATACACACATATACTTATACACACACACCACTTATACATATACACACACATATACTTATACACACACACACCACTTATACATATACACACATATACTTATACACACACACCACTTATACATATACACATACACCACTTATACATATACACACATATACTTATACACACACACCACTTATACATATACACACATATACTTATACACACACACCACTTATACATATACATATACACACACACCACTTATACATATACACACACACCACTTATACATATACACACATATACTTATACACACACACCACTTATACACATACACATACACACACCACTTAAAAATATACACACATATACTTATACACACACACCACTTATACATATACACATACACCACTTATACATATACACACATATACTTATACACACACACCACTTATACATATACACATACACACACACCACTTATACATATACACACATATACTTATACACACACACCACTTATACACATACACATACACACACACCACTTATACACATACACATACACACACACCACTTATACATATACACACATATACTTATACACACACACCACTTATACACATACACATACACACACACCACTTATACATATACACACATATACTTATACACACACACCACTTATACATATACATATACACACACACCACTTATACATATACACATACACCACTTATACATATACACACATATACTTATACACACACACCACTTATACATATACACATACACACACACCACTTATACATATACACACACACCACTTATACATATACACACATATACTTATACACACACACCACTTATACATATACACACACACCACTTATACATATACACACATATACTTACACACACACCACTTATACATATACACACACACCACTTATACATATACACACATATACTTATACACACACAACACTTATACATATACACACACCACTTATACATATACACACATATACTTATACACACACACCACTAATACATATACACACATATACTTATACACACACACCACTTATACATATACACACACACCACTTATACATATACACACATATACTTATACACACACACCACTTATACACATACACATACACACACACCACTTATACATATACACACATATACTTATACACACACACCACTTATACATATACACATACACACACACCACTTATACATATACACACACACCACTTATACATATACACACATATACTTATACACACACACCACTTATACACATACACACACACCACTTATACATATACACACATATACTTATACACACACACCACTTATACACATACACATACACACACACCACTTATACATATACACACATATACTTATACACACACACCACTTATACATATACACATACACACACACCACTTATACACATACACATACACACACACCACTTATACATATACACACATATACTTATACACACACACCACTTATACATATACACATACACACACCACTTATACATATACACACATATACTTATACACACACACCACTTATACACATACATATACACACACACCACTTATACATATACACACATATACTTATACACACACACCACTTATACACATACACACACACCACTTATACACATACACACACACCACTTATACATATACACATACACACACACCACTTATACATATACACATACACACACACCACTTATACACATACACATACACACACACCACTTATACATATACACATACACACACACCACTTATACACATACACATACACCACTTATACATATACTTATACACACACACCACTTATACATATACATATACACACACACCACTTATACATATACACATACACCACTTATACATATACACACATATACTTATACACACACACCACTTATACATATACACACATATACTTATACACACACACCACTTATACACATACACATACACACACACCACTTATACATATACACACATATACTTATACACACACACCACTTATACACATACACACACACCACTTATACATATACACATACACACACACCACTTATACACATACACATACACACACACCACTTATACATATACACACATATACTTATACACACACACCACTTATACACATACACATACACACACACCACTTATACATATACACACATATACTTATACACACACACCACTTATACATATACACATACACACACACCACTTATACACATACACATACACACACACCACTTATACATATACACATACACACACACCACTTATACATATACACATACACACACACCACTTATACATATACACATACACACCACTTAAACATATACACACATATACATATACACACACACCACTTATACATATACACACTTATACATATACACATACACCACTTATACATATACACACATATACTTATACACACACACCACTTATACATATACACATACACACACACCACTTATACATATACACACATATACTTATACACATACACACACACCACTTATACATATACACACATATACTTATACACACACACATCACTTATACATATACACATACACACACACCACTTATACACATACACATACACACACACCACTTATACATATACACATACACACACACACACCACTAATACATATACACATACACACACACCACTTATACATATACACATACACACACACACACCACTTATACATATACACACATATACTTATACACACACACCACTTATACACATACACACACACCACTTATACATATACACATACACACACACACCACTTATACATATACACACATATACTTATACACACACACCACTTATACACATACACACACACACACACACCACTTATACATATACACACATATACTTATACACACACACCACTTATACACATACACACACACCACTTATACATATACACATACACACACACCACTTATACATATACACATACACATACACCACTTATACATATACACACATATACTTATACACACACACCACTTATACACATACACATACACACACACCACTTATACATATACACACATATACTTATACACACACACCACTTATACATATACACATACACACACCACTTATACATATACACACATATACTTATACACACACACCACTTATACACATACACATACACCACTTATACATATACACATACACACACACCACTTATACATATACACATACACACACACACACCACTTATATATATACACATACACACACACCACTTATACACACACACCACTTATACATATACACATACACACACACCACTTATACATATACATATACACATACACACACACCACTTATACACACACACCACTTATACATATACACATACACACACACCACTTATACATACACATATACACATACACACACACCACTTATACACACACACACCACTTATACATATACACATACACACACACCACTTATACATATACACATACACACACACCACTTATACATATACACATACACACACACCACTTATACATATACACATACACCACTTATACATATATACATATACACATACACACATATACTTATACACACACACCACTTATACATACACACACAGCACGTATACACACACATCACTTATATATATATATATACTGTACATATATATAAATATAAATATATATATATATATATATATATATACACACACACACCACTTATACGTACACACACAGCACGTATACACACATCACTTATATATATATATATATATATATATATATATATATATATATATATATATATATATAAATATAAATATATATATATATACACATACACACCACATATATATATATATATATATATATATATACAGTGTATCACAAAAGTGAGTACACCCCTCACATTTCTGCAGATATTTAAGTATATCTTTTCATGGGACAACACTGACAAAATGACACTTTGACACAATGAAAAGTAATCTGTGTGCAGCTTATATAACAGTGTAAATTTATTCTTCCCTCAAAATTACTCAATATACAGCCATTAATGTCTAAACCACTGGCAACAAAAGTGAGTACACCCCTAAGAGACTACACCCCTAAATGTCCAAATTGAGCACTGCTTGTCATTTTCCCTCCAAAATGTCATGTGACTCGTTAGTGTTACTAGGTCTCAGGTGTGCATAGGGAGCAGGTGTGTTCAATTTAGTAGTACAGCTCTCACACTCTCTCATACTGGTCACTGAAAGTTCCAACATGGCACCTCATGGCAAAGAACTCTCTGAGGATCTTAAAAGACGAATTGTTGCGCTACATGAAGATGGCCAAGGCTACAAGAAGATTGTCAACACCCTGAAACTGAGCTGCAGCACAGTGGCCAAGATCATCCAGCGTTTTAAAAGAGCAGGGTCCACTCAGAACAGACCTCGCGTTGGTCGTCCAAAGAAGCTGAGTGCACGTGCTCAGCGTCACATCCAACTGCTGTCTTTGAAAGATAGGCGCAGGAGTGCTGTCAGCATTGCTGCAAAGATTGAAAAGGTGGGGGGTCAGCCTGTCAGTGCTCAGACCATACGCCGCACACTACATCAAATTGGTCTGCATGGCTGTCACCCCAGAAGGAAGCCTCTTCTGAAGTCTCTACACAAGAAAGCCCGCAAACAGTTTGCTGAAGACATGTCAACAAAGGACATGGATTACTGGAACCATGTCCTATGGTCTGATGAGACCAAGATTAATTTGTTTGGTTCAGATGGTCTCAAGCATGTGTGGCGGCAATCAGGTGAGGAGTACAAAGATAAGTGTGTCATGCCTACAGTCAAGCATGGTGGTGGGAATGCCATGGTCTGGGGCTGCATGAGTGCAGCAGGTGTTGGGGAGTTACATTTCATTGAGGGACACATTAACTCCAATATGTACTGTGAAATACTGAAGCAGAGCATGATCCCCTCCCTCCGGAAACTAGGTCGCAGGGCAGTGTTCCAGCATGATAACAACCCCAAACACACCTCTAAGACGACCACTGCTTTATTGAAGAGGCTGAGGGTAAAGGTGATGGACTGGCCAAGCATGTCTCCAGACCTAAACCCAATAGAACATCTTTGGGGCATCCTCAAGCGGAAGGTGGAGGAGCGCAAAGTCTCGAATATCCGCCAGCTCCGTGATGTCATCATGGAGGAGTGGAAAAGCATTCCAGTGGCAACCTGTGAAGCTCTGGTAAACTCCATGCCCAGGAGAGTTAAGGCAGTTCTGGGAAATAATGGTGGCCACACAAAATATTGACACTTTAGGAACTTTCACTAAGGGGTGTACTCACTTTTGTTGCCGGTGGTTTAAACATTAATGGCTGTATATTGAGTTATTTTGAGGGAAGAATAAATTTACACTGTTATATAAGCTGCACACAGACTACTTTTCATTGTGTCAAAGTGTCATTTTGTCAGCGTTGTCCCATGAAAAGATATACTTAAATATCTGCAGAAATGTGAGGGGTGTACTCACTTTTGTGATACACTGTATATATATATATATATATATATACACACACACACACACACACACACACATACTCACACACACACAGTAGTGACTGTGGATTCACTCTTTCTCTCCCACACATACATTCACACCACTTGTACACATACACACTTTCACCTATACACACACACTTACCTACACACACATATGCACTTACACACTATTGATTAATCATCACTGTGGCCTTGTGCATAGACTCAGAAATTAGAGGAGGGGCGAGAGACATAGAGATAAAGAGAGAGAGAGAGAGAGAGAGAGAGAGAGAGAGAGAGACACAGGAGTGTGTTGTGTGTCTGCAAAAATCACTAAGAAATTGCCAAACAAACAGTGAAACGGTCAACACACACACACACACACACACACACCCTCCAACCCCCCGCCAACAGATCTAAATCAGGCCATGAAGGTTTTAATCAGGTGTGTTAGATAAGGAGGGAACATCTTCATGGCTGCACACAAGCCTAAGACTACCATGAGCAATACTAGTATCAACCAGGGGTTTAGAGCACAACATTATTGGACTCTAGATCAATGGAAGAACATGTGTGGAGTCTGTTGGACAAATCTGGGTCTGGTAGGTACTGAGATCAGACTACAGAGAGCCAACCGGAGGTGCATCGCTCATCAACAGCTTTGACCAAATGATTATTTATTAATTGTTCTGCTTATTGATTGATTTAGTAATGAAATGAAACAACAACAAAAAAAACACAAAATACTGTAAAATAAAATGAATCCACCGTCCACTTTTGGTTTATTGTCAAAAAATGTAAAAGAAATAAAATGCAAATTAAATCACAATATAAAAATAAATCTAAAATATATAAATAATAAATACACATAAAATAATAAATAAATATAAAATCTAAAATAATAAATAAATATAAAATAAAAAATAAAAATAAAAATAAAATATAAAATAATAAATAAACATAAAATATTAAATAAGAAAAAAACATAAAATAGACAAATAATAAATAAATATAAAATATAAAATAATAAATAAATATAAAATATAAAATATAAAATAATAAATAAATATGAAATATAAAAATAATGAATAAAAATAAAATATAAAATAGTAAATAAATCAAAAATCTAAAATAATAAATGAATCTAAAATAATAAATATAAAATTACAGGTAATAAAAAATATAAAGTAATAAATAAATATAAAAAAAATAATAAATAAATATAAAATAATAAATAAATATAAAATATAAAGTAGTAAATAAATATAAAATATAAAGTAATAAAAATATAAAATATAAAGTAATAAATAATTATAATAAAAATAATAAATAAATATAATAAAAATAATAAATAAATATAAAATAATAAATAAACATAAAATATAAATTAATAAATAAATATAAAATATAAAGTAATAAATAAATATAATAAAAATAATAAATAAATATGAAATATAAAAATAATAAATACATTTACAATATAAAATAATACATAAATATAAAATAAATATAAAATATAAAATAGTAAATAAAAAATCTAAAACAATTAATAAATAAAAAATATAAAATAATAAATAAATATAAATAAATAAATAAATATACAATATAAAATAATAAATAAACATTAAATAATAAATTAATATAAAATAAAAAATAAAAAATAAAATAATTAATAAAGTATTTGATGTGATGATCTGGTGATCTTGCTCGATTCTGGTTGTGCAATCCTGGTTTAAGCTGTGAAGTGTGGTGGAGGAGGAACAATAGTCTGGGGCTGCTTCTAATGTTTTAAACCCTTTAAATTTAGTAAAAAGAACTCTTGATGCTACAGCAAACACAGTCCTTCCAGAGACTTTTAACTTTGTGCCAACAGTTTGGGGAAAGTTCTTTATTGTTTCTGTATGGCAGTTTATAAAGACAGACTTGGCTTACATTTTACATTTTCAGCATTTAGCAGAAGCTTTTATCCAAAGCGACTTACACAATGAGCGGAACACGATGAGCAATTGAGGGTTAAGGGCCTTGCTCAGGGACCCAACAATGGCAACTTGGTGGTGGCGGGGCTTGAACCAGCAACCTTCTGTTTACTAGTCCAGTACCTTAACCACTGAGCTATCACTGGTTTGATGTGGCCTGCGCAGAGCTCCGACACGTTTGGGATGAATTGGAATGTTGACTCTCGCGGCAGGATGGACGCGACTCCCTGCAGTCATGTTCAAAAGCCTGGAGGGTTCAGAGCTGAGCAGGATGAAGTGCGTTTCATCTGGCTATACTGGATCTACAGGAATCACAGCATTAATGAGCCTGAAGGCCTGACCGAGGGGGTGAGGGGGGTGTAGGTGGGGCAGATGGATAGGGGATGCACAGGAGGGGTGTGGGGGAGGGGGGGGGGCTGTTGGGTAATTGTCAGGCTGCCTGCCATACAGGTTTGAGTCATTTGTGTGCGGGTGAGAAGAGTTTATAGGGCTGATCTAAAACAACCGTCGTCCCGTTCTTATTTATTTAAAACAAACTGGTACTGACGGGGTGCAGGGGGGGGGGGGGGTGCTCAGGTTTATTTACGATGTCTCAGTGTCGCCCCTCCGTCAGGAAAACACGACCGGATCAGTTCATTATAATTCTACTGACAATTCTGTACATACAGCATAGAGACAAAAGTGTGTGGACGCCTGTTTAATCACTGAATTCATGTGTTTCAAACACAACAGTCACTAACAACCGTAATAAATCAATCATATAAAGGGAACTATGTGCTTCTGACTGTGCAGCAACACTTTAGGGAAGGTCCTTTCCTTTTCCAGCTCGGTTTAAGAAACCCCAGTGGCCCAAATCCAGCCCAAGTCCAATCGTGTGGATTTTTAAAAAGTTTTAAATATAATATAAATATTTACATTTAAAGAGTTCATTATTACAACAGTTTCATATACATAAAATAGCTTAATTTATATAACAAATATAGGTTTTATATAAATATAATACTTTAATATATTTTTAATAGTTTAATTTATATATATATATATATATATATATATATATATATATATATATTATATTGTTTGTAATTTTAGTGCTTTTGGTGTGTAAATAAATTTTTTCCACATTAAACTAAAATGCATGAAGAAATGTAAATAAAAAAAATTAAATAAATAAATGAATCATTAAAAATTTTATACTTAACAAATAAAAAATAAAAAAATAATAAAAAAATAAATAACAAAATAAATAAATAATATATAAAACAAATAATAAATCAAAAATAAAGAAATAATAAAAAATAAATATTAGATAAAAAGTAATAAATAAATAAATAAATGACAAAATAACAAAATTAAAAATAAATAAAAAAACAAAAAAATAAATAATAAATAAATAGATAAAAAGTAATAAGTAAATAAATAAATCACAAAATAAATAAATACAAAAATAAAATAATAATAAATGAGAAAATTAAATGAATTTTAATAATAATAAAAAAAAACAATTAGATAAAAAGTAATAAATAAATAAATAAATAAAAAGTAATAAATAAATAACAAAATACAAATTAATAATAAATACAAAATAAATAAATTTTAATAATAACAAAAAGTAAAAATAATAATCAAATAAAACGTTGAATAAGAAAACAAATAATAAAAAATTTAGAAAAATAAATAATAATCAGAACAATTTAATTAACTTATTAAATAAATTCTTAGTGGTGTCGTCACCACTGTGACCTTGACCATGATAAAGTAGTTGAAAATGAATGATAGTATGAATGAATAAATGATTTCTTGGCAGCACTCTTTTCTCGTCCAGACCTCTGGAGTGAAGGATCGGGTCGAGATCAGATCACATCAGATTAGATCAGATCAGGAAGATCCGATTAGATCACTTCAGATCTGCTCAGGTTCACTGACAGGAACGTCTCAGGGTCTAAAGGTTTCAGCATAAGGAACAACCAGCCCGACCAAACCTCCGAACCTCCAGCGTGCCAGTGACTGAGGGGTGGGGGCTACTGGGAGCCGCTGGGAGCTGCTGGGAGCCTCATTTCCCTATTAAAGAATCTCACAGCGGTCACATGCTGGGGTGCTCAAGTGCAAATGGAGTGCGGGGTATGTGGAGAAGGAAGAGGAAATACAGCTGTGGGAACATGTGCCCATTCAGTTACAGAAGCATTCATCAGGCCTGGCATGAAATGGGCGTGCCAATGTTCCAATTCATCCTGAAGGTGGTCGGTGAGGTTGAGGCCAGAGCTCTGTCCAAACTACTGGACCAAGACAGAGAGGATAAGAAGGAGCTTCTTCCTGCAAGCTATTCGGGCCCTCAACCAGAATAGTGAGTAGGAGCTAATAGTGAGTAGTTATCAGCCATAACATTATGACCACCTCCTGTCCATGTCATCAGCTCCACTTACCATATAGAAGCACTTTGTAGCTCTACAATTACTGACTGTAGTCCATCTGTTTCATGCTGTTCTTCAATGGTCAGGACCCCCACAGGACCCCCACAGAGCAGGTATTATTTGGGTGGTGGATGATTCTCAGCACTGCAGTGACACTGACATGGTGGTGGTGTGTTAGTGTGTGTTGTGCTGGTATGAGTGGATCAGACACAGCAGCGCTGCTGGAGTTTTTAAACACCGTGTCCACTCACTGTCCACTCTATTAGACACTCCTACCTAGTTGTTCCACCTTGTAGATGTGAAGTCAGAGACGATCGCTCATCTATTGCTGCTGTTTGAGTCGCTCATCTTCTAGACCTTCATCAGTGGTCACAGGACGCTGCCCACGGGGCGCTGTTGGCTGGATGTTTTTGGTTGGTGGACGATTCTTAGTCCAGCAGTGACAGTGAGGTGTTTAAAAACTCCAGCAGCGCTGCTGTGTCTGATCCACTC
Source organism: Trichomycterus rosablanca (assembly GCF_030014385.1). NCBI lineage: Eukaryota > Metazoa > Chordata > Actinopteri > Siluriformes > Trichomycteridae > Trichomycterus > Trichomycterus rosablanca. The sequence continues at coordinate 54,271,730 of NC_085991.1, read as the reverse complement.
ATACCAGCACAACACACACTAACACACCACCACCATGTCAGTGTCACTGCAGTGCTGAGAATCATCCACCACCTAAATAATACCTGCTTTGTGGGGGTCCTGTGGGGGTCCTGACCATTGAAGAACAGCATGAAAGGGGGTAACAAAGCATGTAGAGAAACAGATGGACTACAGTCAGTAATTGTAGAACTACAAAGTGCTTCTATATGGTAAGTGGAGCTGATAAAATGGACAGTGAGTGTAGAAACAAGGAGGTGGTTTTAATGTTATGGCTGATCGGTGTGCATGTGTATGTATTGATGTATACAGGCTAGTCCGGACACCTGTCACGTGGAGCCTAGTGTATAGAATGTATAGTGTGTGCACATTAATAATTGAATAAACAGATATTAATGTACACACACTATACATTCAGTTATTAATGAATGACCGAATGAGGGAAACCAGGCGGGGGAGCGACCGAATGATAGAAGCCTGGAGGAGAGGATTAACCCCCCTCCGGGGCAGGAGGGAGGGGTAGAAGGGGCGGGGCGGGGGTGAGGGGGGCAATAGTTAAAGCACAGGTTAGTCAGGGTTTAAGGGGGTGAGGAGGGAACAAAAGGAGGCCGTTTGGGCAGATGAAGAAGTCATCATCATTAAGCCACGGGAAGTTTAGGGTCTAGTTATAAACCTCAGTGTGTGTGTGTGTGTGTGTGTGTGAGTGTGAGTGTGTGTCTGAGTGCGTGTGTGTGTGAGTGTGTGTGTGTGTGTGTGTGTGTGTGCAGCACTGACCTTGCCTTGCTCCACACCATTTAACCTTCAACTGAGTCCTGCAGAGGGAAAAAGGTCAGCGGCGTCACCACTGCCCACCACTAACCAGCACAGAAACATCACAACATCCGTCTGTAACACATTTATACAATAAACAGTTTGGGGAAGGACCTTTCCTGTGTACAGTGTAAGCTCCGGATGGTTAATAAGACCTCCAGCAGCCAGTACAGAAAGATGAATTGAAACTGAAAAGACTTCCCTGAGGAGTGGAGACTGTTTAAGCCTCAAATACCCCTTTTCCACCAAAAAAACCCTGGTTCTAGAACCGGTTCTGTTCGGGTTTCTCTGAACCTTGGTGTTCTGTAGAGAACCGACGTGCGTTTCCACCAGTTTTTGAGAACCAAGCAGTGTCATCATCGGTGGGCGTTACATACTAAGAGTTAAGAGCAGTAATAATAACATGGTGGAGTGTGTGGATTATGTGAGAGCATTTGTGCTGCTGTTACAGATGTTTGTTTTGATCTAACAATCGGTGATGAGAAGACGTGACGTGTTTGTCTCAGTTGTTGTTTTCTTTACTTTATTGACGTGAGAAGAGTTTTGCGCTTCGCTTTCACCGCGACTCTCGGAGCAGATAGCCGATTTACTCATCGCTCGACTTGAGCGATAAAACATCATTAAAGTTCCACAACACGAACATCCATCTGTGTGAAATAACCATCAAATCCACTCTATAATACCACGTGTATCTGTGTTTAACTGGATTTACTTCACGTGTGTTTATGCAGCTCGGGGAGGTGAAAAAGCTTCACGCTTAATTTTTCACGTTAAGCGAGTTCCGTTCTGTCCGGGTCACTTTTATCACGTCACATCACACAATTCACCTTTTTAAAGGCGCTTTGAAAATATCAGCGGCAAACTGGTTCAAAATTTAATCAGGTGAAGTTTAAAAGATAAAAATGCAGCCTTAAGAGACTGCAGCGGACGGCATTGTTGCTAACGTGCTATGCTGTACAACATGACACGCCCACTGACGGACGTCACGGTTCGGGCTGAAAAACCAAGTATTCTGTGGTGCCAGATTGGCCCGCTAGTTCACTGTCTGGAACCTCTTTTGTCCGGTGGAAACACGCAGAACCGGTTCAAAATCAAGTTCGAGAACCAGAACGGGCTCCATGCCGCGTCGGTGGAAAAGGGGTAAAAGTGAAACAACTATACATTAAAGCTCATGCTTCAGAGGTAAGGATGGAGCTGCTACCAATTTAAAGCCTTTAATAAAAATAAAAGAGTTTTATTTCATTTTAAATCCAAACATTTAATTATAATTTAATTATTATATTTATATTTATAGTGATTATTATAAATCTGGTTTCAGTATTTAGTTTTCACATCACAGCTCAACAATATTCTACAACAAAGCAGCAAAAAAAATATGAGAAGATAATTATAATAAAATTTTAATAACTACAACAACAATAATAAACAATATAATAATAATATAAATCTTTAAATACAATAATAGTAATAATAATTATAATAATCATAATAATGATAATAATGAAATTAATAATAATAATAATAAAAATAATTATAATTATAATTACAACAATAATAATAAAATTGATAATAATAATAATAATAATATAATAATAATAATAAAATAATAATATTGATAATAATAATAAAATTAATAATAAATAATAATTATAATAACGATAAAATTAATAATAATAATATTAATTATAATAATAAAAATAATAATTATTAATAATAATAAAATTAATAATATTAGTAATAATAATAATTATAAAAATAATAATTAATAATAATAATAAAATTTTTAATAATAGTAATAATAATAATATTATAATAATATTATAATAATAATAAAATTGATAAGAATAACAATAACAATAATAGTATTAATAATAATATTAATAATAATAATAACAATAATGATAAAGATAATAATGATAATAATAAAAATAATAATAATAGTAGTAATAATAATAATAATAATAATAAAGGGTTAAAAATAAAAATTCCTGCTGTCAGTGAAAGAACACGATTTAAAATCACAGTATTGTTTTTCTGAATGAAGGGGGAACTGATATAAAACCTAAATAAAAAATGTAATAAGAATAAGAATATTTATAATGTATTATTCATGTAAAAGTCAGGACACACGTGAGTTTACTGCAGTCCTGTGGAGTAAATGAGTGATTCTTGATTCCTCGTAGTTCTGGGTGAGTGAGTGAATAAGAACTACCTCATCAACCTCATCCAGCGAACACCGGCCCTATTTCTACAGGCACAGAGAAGTCGGGACGAACACTAAGAGAAAAGAAAACCGTTGGAGGAACTTTTGACGTGTAACGTGAAGCTTTTGTGCTGGTTTGAACCCTGAGGACCAAATGCAGCAGATACTGGCTACACCAACCCACCCAACCACCCAACACCCAACCCACACATACAAACAATCACCAAAAATAACAGAGCAAAAAGGGTAATAAAAGGAATAAATAAGGGGTGAAGAGAACTCCATTTGGGAGAAGAATGAGCCTCAGACGCTGAGATTAGGAGCCACAATACCACGTGAGGAGCAATAAAGCCCAGACCTGCAGATGAACCCTCCAATCTTTGCATTTTACAACCACTGCCAGTTGCTCAAAAATGCAGCCTTTATCAGACCGAGGGCAAAAGTGCACCCGTGTTCCAAAAAGATCCTAAACACCGGGGTTTGGGGTCGGGTTCCATAAACGATCCAGAGGTTCTGAGAGGAGCATCGATGATCTCCGAACATCAAGTCTCGTCAATTTGGTCGCCTTATAATCAAATGTGTGAAAACATCTGGCCAACACCAACCCCCCCCCAGCACCCCACCCCTCCTGAAAAGCAAGCCCACGCCCCCCTCGCAACACCCCTGTGCCTTTAATGGTGGACCTGACCCGCTCTTGCCCACCAGCGTAACCTGATGTGTGGGAGCTCTGGATTATCACAACACCGGAGCTCTTATCATGTGGGCAGAGGGGTGGAAAGGTCGGGCCCCTCGCTTCCTGCCACGCCGTCATCCGTCACGGTTCAGGCACGGCGAGATCCGACACCCGTACGGCCAAAAGTATGTGGACGTCCCACTTTGTATGTTTCAGCTACACATTTACATTTACAGACTTACAGTACTGCCTAAGCAATAAAGGGTTAAGGGCCTTGCTCAAGGGCCCAACAGTGGCAACCTGGCAGTGGTGGGGCTTGAACCAGCAACCGTCTGATTACCAGTCCTGAACCTTAACCACAAGGCTACAACTGCCTGTCCCAGTGCACACAGGTTTAGTGTGGAGGAGCTCCATTAACATGCACGTTAAGCACTTTTGGGATAAATTGGAACACTGACTGTGAGCCAGGCATCACAAATTACCCACAGACATATTACACTTACAGCATTCAGCAGACGCGTTTATCTAAAGCGACTTACAATGGTGACGATACCCAGTCTGATCAATTGAGCGTCAAGGGCCATGCTCAAGGGCCCAACAGTGGCAACCTGGTACTGAAGGGGCTTGAACCAGCAACCTTATGATGACCAGTCAGTCCTGAACCTTAACCACAATGCTACAACTGCCTGTCCCAGTGTGTACAGGTTTAGTGTGGAGGAGCTCCGGTAACCTGCACGTTAAGCACTTTTGGGATGAATAGGAACATCGACTGTGAGCCAGGCGTCACAGATTGCCCACAGACATTGGTGGTGGGGCTTGAACCAGCAACCTTCTGATTACTAGGCCTGAACCTTAAGCACTAGCCTACAACTAGCTTTGTTGGGTCGGAACTCCAGCAGCCTGGACAGAGCCCCGGCGTCTACCAGGGGCAAGCCGTAGCCTTGTGGTTAGGGTACTGGACTAGCAATCAAAAGGTTGCTGGTTCAAGCCCCACCACTGCCAGGTTGCTGCTGTTGGGCCCTTGAGCAAGGCCCTTAACCCTCAATTGATCAGATCGTATACTGTAACTGTACTGTAAGTCGCTTTGGATTTAGCGTCTGCTAAATTCTGAAAATGTAAATGTACCACAGTGAACGTCTTTGAGATGAATTGGAACGTCGACTGTGAGCCAGGCCGTCCTTAATATTCAAGTTAAGGTGCGACATATGGTCAAAAGTATTGGGACACCCTTTCTAATGATAGAATACCAAGTGAACGGTGTAAAGTAAATAAGATGCTTCATGCTTCAGAGCCCAGAGAGCTCAGCCCCACCCTTCAGCTCTGGGATGAACTGGAACACCGACTGAGGCTCTCTTGGGCACAAGTCCCCACAGACAGACTCCAAAGCTGTGCCAGAAGCCCTCTCAGAGGAGTGGCTGTTCTAACGTACATGGGGAGCTAGAAGTGAACTAGATCTAGAACTCTAGGACGGAACCCTGTACATCACACTCACACACACACACGCACACACACACACACACACACTCACACACACACACACACACACACACCACCGTTAGCATGACAAAGCTAGCGCGACTCGGCCTCTCTGACCGAGCGCACGCGGAATGTGAAAGCTAATGGAAATGGAAGCGCTAAAAGACGGCGCGGACGGACGAGTGACGGACGCAACAATGGACGTCATTCAGGCTCGGAGGAAACTCTCCCTCCTCCCAGCATCCTTCACTTCCTCAGCCGGCGTTTAGCCTGATCCATCAGCCGTCACCCCGGGCGTGTGTGTGTGTGTGTGTGTGTTGTGCACTGATTAACCAGGCCCCCGTCGCCCCGGGCGATGACGCAGCACATTTAAAACCCTCCTTTGTCGCGAGCGGAACAATGGCGGGATGGACACGCGCCCCATTCTCATGCGCCCGGAGAGTGACGGCTGAATCAGAGGGCAGGAAAGATCTGACCCCGGACCTGCAGGATTCAAGAACTGAACCCAACATGCAGGATGCTTCACCCAGGACAACAACACTGTGGCTAATAGCAGTGCTACAGCGTGTTACTGCACTAGAACCCACAACCTTTTATTTATTTTATTTCCATGTTTTAACATCGCTTTATTCTGATCAGGGTCATGGTGGGTCCGGTGTCCCCGGAATCACGGGGTGTACTGCAGGCCGATAGCACTGAGCTAATTCTCTAATTTAATATAAAATATCTATAAAGTTTAATAATTAATTTACTTAATTACATATTTAATTCATATTATTTATTATTTACTTTTCTTTAATGTTTAATATAATTAATGACATTTTTATTTCATTTATTCAATTTAATATTTAATATAATACATTTTATATATTTCTAAATATGATTTAATGTTTAATTTATATAATGTAACACTTATTTTATTTTAATATCCAATGTAATTAATTACATTTTTATTTGATTTGACTTATCTTTACTTAAACTAAATTTATTATTTGACCTAATATAAATGTATATTTAATTTCAATTAATTAAATTTTTCATCACATTTAATATTTAACCTAATATTTAATTTAGTGTATTAGTTAATGTAATGTAATGTAATTAATTCATATTTGTTTGAATAATTGAATGTTTAATTTATATAATGTAATATTTATTTTATTTTAATATCCAATATAATTAATTACATTTAATTAATTTATCATTTAATTTAATTTAACATTTTTTATATAATATTTAATTAAAATACATTATTATTTGACTCAATATAAATATATATTTAATTTAAATGAATTGAATATAATAAAATTTTATACTTACATTAATTTAGTTTAACATTTCATTACATTTAATATTTAATCCAATATTTAATTTAATATTTACTTTTATTTAATGTTATTTAATGTAATTTAATTTGATTGTATTTATGGAAACGGAGCAACAAAGTAAAATGTAGATTTTAAACACCAGGGCTGATCAAATCTGAGTAAAAGAACAATTTAATAAACAAATAATAAATATTTATACAGTAGATTAAATACATAAAGACATTTATATACATGATTCCAATCTAACTGAAGATCAAATACAAATAATAATAATAATAAAATAATAGTAAAATAAACCTTAAGAACTAAAACAGAAAAACAGGGTTTAAACGAATCTATAATTTTATTCCTCCTTTATTTAACCCTGGTGAGCAGTGAGGAGTGATGAAAGTTCCAGGAACTAAAAATAAAGAACCACGTGGGCTTGATCAGAGCAGCGCTGACCTACAGGAACCCCCGCCGGTACCTCCCACCGTTCCCCTCACCGGTAAATATTTGTGCTCCTGCTTATCTGCTAAAGATCCACATGCAGCACATCTGCTGGGTCTCAAAGAGCGTCAATCAAAGGTTCCTACAGGAACCGGGAACCTTTTACAGTTCTGATTAATACAATTACCAATCCACCTTCCACACTAAACAGCATTCATTATACATACTCTGTAGAGCTGTAGTATGTGATTTAGGACACAGCACACAGCTGTTATCATGATCTTTAATACCAAGGGCCCGGGTTCTAATGCTAAAGGTCTGGGTATCAGTTCCAGAACCAGATAAACAGTTCCAATATCAAAGGTACCAGCTTTAGTACCAAAGGTACCAGTTCCAGTAGCAAAGGTACCAGTTCCAAAACCAAAGATGAGTATCAGTACCAGATAAACAGTTTCAGTAGCAAAGGTACCAGTTCCAGTACCAAAAGTTGGTAGCAGTACCAAATATATAGTTCTGGTAGCAAAGGTACCAGTTCCAGTAGCAAAGGTACCAGTTCTGAAACTAATGAGTAGCAGTACCACATAAACAGGTCCAGTAGCAAAGGTACCAGATTTAGTACCAAATGTACCAGCTCCAGCACCAGAGGTACCAGCTCCAGTACCAAAGGTACCAGTTTTAGTACCAAAGGTACCAGCTCCAGTACCAGCTCCAGTAGCAAAGGTACCAGTTTTAGTACCAAATATTAGTAGCAGTAGCAAATATATAGTTCCAGTAGCAAAAGTACCAGCTCCAGTAGCAAAGTTAAGTAGCAGTAACAGATAAACAGTTCCAGTATCAAAGGTACCAGTTTTAGTACCAAAGGTAAGTAGCAGTACCAAATATATAGTTCCAGTAGAAAAGGTACCAGTTCCAGAACCAAAGATGAGTATCAGTACCAGATAAACAGTTCCAGTACCAAAGGTAACAGTTCCAGTACCAAATGTACCAATTAAAGAACTAAAAACCTTTCTGGTAGCAAAGGTACCAGTTCCAGAACCAAACATACAGTTCCAGTACCAAAGGTACCAGCTCCAAAACTAAAGATGAGTAGCAGTACCAAATATATAGTTCCTGTACCAAAAGTACCAGCCCCAGTACCAAATATATAGTTCCTGTACCAAAGGTACCAGCCCCAGTACCAAATATACCAACAGTTCCAGTATCAAAGGTACCAGTTTTAGTACCAAAGGTAAGTAGCAGTACCAAATATATAGTTCCAGTAGAAAAGGTACCAGTTCCAGAACTAAACGTAAGTGCTGCCATACTGCAGGTTTCAGGATTCATAAGAGCACCAAATATTTAGTTCCAGCACCGAAAGTACCAGCATTAATCAAAGTTCCAGTTCCTGTAAATGTAGTTCCTGATGTATTTCAGGGTGGTGAAAAAAGAACCAGAACCAGAACTCTCAAAGCAAAGGTTCCTGTTCTGATACTAAAGGTTTTTGGATTAGTTCTAGTGCCAAAAATACCGGTTTTAGTACCAAAGATTCTGTAATGATGAGAACTAAGAACTAAACTCCAGTATTAAGGGTTTAATACCAAAGGTTCCACAATTAGTTCCAGTACCATGTATGTCATGTAGTTCCAGAACCAAAGATAGTGTTTACAATACAAAGACAAATCAGTTCCAGTACTTGAGACCCTAGATTTAAAAGTGGTACTAGTACTTAATCAGTTCCAGTACCAAATGAACTATAATAATAAACAGGAACCATTCAAAGGTCTGATATCAGTAAGAGAACCAAAGAAAAGGTTCCAACAGCAAAAGTACTAGTTTTAGTCTTAGTTTCAGAACCTATAGTGTCTATAATGATGAATTATTTCAGTAGGGATTCCAAACAGGAACTAGAACTCTAGTACCAAAGGTACCAGATTTAGTACTGTTGGGTTTAGTAGTTCTAACAGTACCAACGATATGGTTCCAGTAGCACTAGTACTAGTACCAAAGGTTCTGTAATAATGAGAACTAAGAACTAAAACTCTTTAGTTCTTTAGTTCTCTCTTAAAATCAAATGTTCCAGGTTTAATACTAAAGGTTCCACAATTAGTTCCAGTATCATGTATGTCATGTAGTTCCTGAACCAAAGATAGTGTTTACAATACAAAGACAAATCAGTTCCAGTACTTGAGACCCTAGATTTAATAGTACTAGTACTTAATCGGTTCTAGTACCCAAGGTTCTGTAATAATGACCAAAGTGTCTATAATGATGAATTATTCCAGTAGTGATTCCAAACACGAACTAGAACTCTAGTACCAAAGGTACCAGTTTTAGTACTGTTGGGTTTAGTAATTGTAACAGTACCAATAACAGTGTTCCAGTAGCACTAGTACTAGTACCAAAGGGTTCTGTAATAATGAACAGGAACCATTTAAAGGTCTGATATCAGTAAGAGAACCAACGATAAGGTTCCAATAGCAAAGGTACCGGTTTTAGTCTTAGATCCAGAACCAAAGTGTCTATAATGAACAGGAACTAGAACTCTAGTACCAAAAGTACCAGTTTAAGAGTGAACGGTACCAGGTTGGTTCCTCTTCTCTTTATAATTGATGGTTCAGTAACCAGGTCCCTCAGACCTACAGCTGCTCCTCACTCACTGTTCCTCCTCATGTCTTCTGTATTCCACTTCATTTACCCCCCTCCCAAAAAAACACCCCACTCACACACACACACACACACAGACTCACACACACACACACACACACACACACACTCACACACACACACACACACACTCACACACACACACACTCACACACACACTCGCCTGTGCTCTATCTCTCTCTGTAGGAACATGAAGTCCTGGTCTAGGTCCTGGTCACCGTGGCCTTGAACGTACTGTGATAGTCTATGGCACGTTGCACACGTACACTAAACACACACACACACACACACACACACTCACACACACACACACACACACACACTCACACACACACACACACACTCACACACACTGGCTGATAGATTTCAGACTTTGAGCTGTGTGTTACAGCAACGTCTAAAAAAGATGTAAGAGCTGCAACCAAAAGTATGTGGACATAGATAGACATAGATAAAATATATATATTTCATGATGCTAGTCTGTAGGACCTAAATTTGGGTTACAGCCTGATAAACCATCAGGACTTCAGCTGTGATGTGTTTCTATAAACACCAGCCAGAGGTTCAAGTGTTCAGGGTGTGTTACAACCATCCTGTAAACTAAGAAGCTGCTCGCAAAACTTAACAGCAGGATCTCCAGAACTAGAAAATCTTCGGTGTGTGTTACTGTACAGTGTGTGTGTGTGTTACTGTACAGTGTGTGTGTGTGTTACTGTACAGTGTGTGTGTGTGTTACTGTACAGTGTGTGTTACTGTACAGTGTGTGTGTGTTACTGTACAGTGTGTGTGTGTGTTACTGTACAGTGTGTGTGTGTGTTACTGTACAGTGTGTGTGTGTTACTGTACTGTGTGTGTGTTACTGTACAGTGTGTGTGTTACCGTACAGTCTGTATGTGTGTGTGTGTGTGCGAGTTTGTGTGTGTGTAACTGTACAGTGTGTGTGTAACTGTACAGTGTGTGTGTGCGCGAGTTTTCTGTTTGTGTAACTGTACAGTGTGTGTGTTACTGTACAGTGTGTGTGTGCGAGTTTGTGTGTGTAACTGTAGTGTGTGTTAGTGTACAGTCTGTATGTGTGTGTGTGTGTGTGTGTGCGAGTTTGTGTGTGTGTAACTGTACAGTGTGTGCGAGTTTGTGTGTGTGTAACTGTACAGTGCGTGTGTGCGAGTTTGTGTGTGTGTAACTGTACAGTGTGTGTGTGCGAGTTTGTGTGTGTGTAACTGTAGTGTGTGTGTTACCGTACAGTCTGTATGTGTGTGTGTGTGTGTGTGTGTGCGAGTTTGTGTGTGTGTAACTGTACAGTGTGTGTGTTACTGTACAGTGTGTGTGCGAGTTTGTGTGTGTAACTGTAGTGTGTGTGTAACTGTACAGTGTGTGTGTTACTGTACAGTGTGTGTGTGCGAGTTTGTGTGTACAACTGTACAGTGTGTGTTACCGTACAGTCTGTATGTGTGTGTGTGTGTGTGTGCGAGTTTGTGTGTGTGTAACTGTACAGTGTGTGTGTTACTGTACAGTGTGTGTGCGAGTTTGTGTGTGTAACTGTACAGTGTGTATGTTACTGTAGTGTGTGAGTAGATGTACAGTGTGTGTTATTGTACAGTGTGTGTGTTACTGTAGTGTGTGTGTTTCTGTACAATGTGTATCTGTGTGTTACCGTATAGTGTGTGTATTACTGTATAGTGTGTATGTGTGTGTGTGTGTGTGTTACTGTACAGTGTGTGTTACAGTACAGTCTGTATGTGTGTGTGTGTGTGTTACTGTACGGTGTGTGTGTATTACTGTAGTGTGTGTGTGTTACTGGACAGGAGATCTAGTGAGATCTGATCTTCTGTATGATGTGGATCAGAGGATCAGACTAAAGGAGATCTAGTGAGATCTGATCTCTTCAAACTTCTGGTGCTCAGATGAAAATCCTCCAGCTGCAGGATCAGCGGGAGCTCGACAGGAAGTGATGCAGCAGCTGCGGCGTGCGCCTGCTAAACACGTCAGAAGAGCGACTGACCTCCACACACACACACACACACGATCAATACCCGCTAAAGCTAAAGGTCAGTGACCTCTGACCCCAGCGCTGGCTGCAGGAGAGGCTCTATTGTGAAGTTAGCTTCAGTGGTTTAGCGGCGTAGCGACGCCAATCTGCTGTCAGCACTTTATTTAGCTCTTCATCAGTCACACACACACACACACAAACTGTACAGTAACACACACAAACACGCTGTACAGTAATAAACACACACACACACTGTACAGTAACACACACACTGTACAGTAACACACACACTACACTGATACACTAGTAACTCAACCTCTTTATCAGTCTGTATCACACACACACACACACACTGTACAGTAACACACACTGTAGAGTAACACACACACACACACACTGTACAGCAACACACACAAACACGCTGTACAATAAAACACAAGCTGTACAATAACAACACACACTGTACAATAACACACACACACACTGATACAGTAGTAACTAAACCTCTTCATTAGTCTGTATCACTCATACACACACTGTACAGTAACAACACACATACACACTACAGTAACAACACACACACACACACACTGTACAGTAACACACAAAAACACTGTACAATAAAACACACACTGTACAGTAATAAACACACACACACACACACACACTGTACGGTAACACACGCACTACACTGATACACTAGTAACTAAACCTCTTCATCAGTCTGTATCACACACACACGCTGTACACTAACAATACACACACACTGTACAGTAACACACACACACAAACACTGTACAGTAACACACACTACACTGATACACTAGTAACTAAACCTCTTCATCAGTCTGTATCACACACACACGCTGTACACTAACAATACACACACACGCGCTGTACACTAACAATACACACACCAGCTGTACACTAACAATACACACACACACGCTGTACACTAACAATACACACACATGCGCTGTACACTAACAATACACACACACGCGCTGTACATCAACAATACACACACCAGCTGTACACTAACAATACACACACCAGCTGTACACTAACAATACACACACACGCGCTGTACACTAACAATACACACACACGCTGTACATCAACAATACACACACCAGCTGTACACTAACAATACACACACCAGCTGTACACTAACAATACACACACACACGCTGTACACTAACAATACACACACACGCGCTGTACACTAACAATACACACACACGCGCTGTACATCAACAATACACACACCAGCTGTACACTAACAATACACACACCAGCTGTACACTAACAATACACACACACGCGCTGTACACTAACAATACACACACACGCGCTGTACACTAACAATACACACACACGCTGTACACTAACAATACACACACACGCGCTGTACACTAACAATACACACACACGCGCTGTACACTAACAATACACACACACGCTGTACACTAACAATACACACACACGCTGTACACTAACAATACACACACACGCGCTGTACACTAACAATACACACACACGCTGTACACTAACAATACACACACACGCTGTACACTAACAATACACACACACGCGCTGTACACTAACAATACACACACACGCTGTACACTAACAATACACACACACGCTGTACACTAACAATACACACCAGCTGTACACTAACAATACACACACCAGCTGTACACTAACAATACACACACACGCGCTGTACACTAACAATACACACACACGCGCTGTACACTAACAATACACATACACGCGCTGTACACTAACAATACACACACCAGCTGTACACTAACAATACACACACACGCGCTGTACACTAACAATACACACACACGCGCTGTACACTAACAATACACACACACGCTGTACACTAACAATACACACACACGCTGTACACTAACAATACACACACACGCGCTGTACACTAACAATACACACACACGCGCTGTACACTAACAATACACACACACGCTGTACATCAACAATACACACACACGCGCTGTACACTAACAATACACACACCAGCTGTACACTAACAATACACACACGCGCTGTACACTAACAATACACACACACGCGCTGTACACTAACAATACACACACCAGCTGTACACTAACAATACACACACACGCGCTGTACACTAACAATACACACACACGCTGTACATCAACAATACACACACACGCTATACACTAACAATACACACACACACGTTGTACATCAACAATACACACACACGCGCTGTACACTAACAATACACACACCAGCTGTACACTAACAATACACACACCAGCTGTACACTAACAATACACACACACGCGCTGTACACTAACAATACACACACACGCGCTGTACACTAACAATACACACACACGCTGTACACTAACAATACACACACCAGCTGTACACTAACAATACACACACACGCGCTGTACACTAACAATACACACACACGCGCTGTACACTAACAATACACACACACGCGCTGTACACTAACAATACACACACACGCTGTACACTAACAATACACACACACGCTGTACACTAACAATACACACACACACGCTGTACATCAACAATACACACACACCAGCTGTACACTAACAATACACACACCAGCTGTACACTAACAATACACACACACGCGCTGTACACTAACAATACACACACACGCGCTGTACACTAACAATACACACACACGCTGTACACTAACAATACACACACACGCTGTACACTAACAATACACACACACGCGCTGTACACTAACAATACACACACACGCTGTACATCAACAATACACACACACGCGCTGTACACTAACAATACACACACCAGCTGTACACTAACAATACACACACCAGCTGTACACTAACAATACACACACACGCGCTGTACACTAACAATACACACACACGCGCTGTACACTAACAATACACACACACGCTGTACACTAACAATACACACACACGCGCTGTACACTAACAATACACACACACGCGCTGTACACTAACAATACACACACACGCTGTACACTAACAATACACACACACACGCTGTACACTAACAATACACACACACACGCTGTACATCAACAATACACACACACGCGCTGTACACTAACAATACACACACCAGCTGTACACTAACAATACACACACCAGCTGTACACTAACAATACACACACACGCGCTGTACACTAACAATACACACACACGCGCTGTACACTAACAATACACACACACGCGCTGTACACTAACAATACACACACACGCGCTGTACACTAACAATACACACACACGCGCTGTACACTAACAATACACACACACGCTGTACATCAACAATACACACACACGCGCTGTACATCAACAATACACACACACGCGCTGTACACTAACAATACACACACACGCTGTACATCAACAATACACACACCAGATGTTCACTAACAATACACACACACGCGCTGTACACTAACAATACACACACATGCGCTGTACACTAACAATACACACACCAGCTGTACACTAACAATACACACACACGCTGTACACTAACAATACACACACACGCGCTGTACACTAACAATACACACACATGCGCTGTACACTAACAATACACACACACGCTGTACACTAACAATACACACACACGCGCTGTACACTAACAATACACACACACGCGCTGTACACTAACAATACACACACACGCTGTACACTAACAATACACACACCAGCTGTACACTAACAATACACACACACGCGCTGTACACTAACAATACACACACACGCGCTGTACACTAACAATACACACACACGCGCTGTACACTAACAATACACACACCATCTGTACACTAACAATACACACACACGCTGTACACTAACAATACACACACATGCGCTGTACACTAACAATACACACACACGCGCTGTACACTAACAATACACACACACGCTGTACACTAACAATACACACACCAGCTGTACACTAACAATACACACACACGCTGTACACTAACAATACACACACACGCGCTGTACACTAACAATACACACACACGCTGTACACTAACAATACACACACACACGCGCTGTACACTAACAATACACACACATGCGCTGTACACTAACAATACACACACACACGCGCTGTACACTAACAACACACACCAGCTGTACACTAACAATACACACACACTGTACAGTAACACACACACTGTACAGTAACACACACACACTACACTGATACACTAGTAACTAAACCTCTTTATCAGTCTGTATCACACACACACACATACACGCTGTACAGTAACACACACACACTGTACAGTAACACACACACACAGTACAGTAACACACAAACACTGTACAGTAACACACACACTGTACAGTAACACGCAAAAACACTACAATAAAACACACACTGTACAGTAATAAACACACACACACACACTGTACAGTAACACACACACACACACTGTACAGTAACACACACACTGTACAGTAACACACAAAAACACTGTACAATAAAACACACTGTACAGTAATAAACACACACACACACACACACACTGTACAATAACACACACTGTACAGTGACAACACACACATACACTGTACAGTAACAGGCAAAAAACACTGTACAATAAAACACACTGTACGGTAACACGGACTACACTGATACACTAGTAACTAAACCTCTTCATCAGTCTGTATCACACACACACACACACACACACACTGTACAGTAATAAACACACACACACACACACACACTGTATAATAACACACACTGTACAATAATACACACACACACTGTACAGTAATACACACACACCAAACTGTTACTACACACATACACACACATATTTAACAGACACTAATGGCATGAAGGTGCAAGAGAGGAAACTTGACAGTGATGGTGCTTAAACTGACAACCTTCTGATCACTAGAGAACCTCCTGAACTCCTGAGCCTTCATATCACTAATTTATTACACCTGAAACACATGAATTCAGTCATTAGAAGCGCTGGGGTCCCAATATTTTTGACCATATATTTTACATATAGCCGAAAGTATGTGGACAGCTGGTCAGCACGTCTGTATTAGCTCGCTGGACACACCATTCCAAACCTGAGGACGGATCACCGTTGATGAATGTACAGAATGCCGTTCAGCTGGGCATTTTAGGTCCGGGCGGGGCGCGGGACATACAGAACCGGTATGACACGCAGGACCGTGTGGGCGTGGCCGAGCACTGGACATCTCCCATGAAGTAAGAAGGTAAAAAGGTCAGTTGTGAAGTCAGGCGGTCATTAACCGTGTCATTACCACGGAGAGCCGGAGGAGGACAATACCGAGGAGAGTTCCTCACATTCCAAACCTGCCATAAAAACATAAACGTCAGGTTAAAAGTTTACAGGCGGCCGAGCGGAAGACGGTCACGTCTCAGGGGTGAGAGGTCATCTGTGTTACCCAGAGCGGACAGTCAGGACAGGGTGGTGAACTCTGGTAAACTTCAAACCAGCAGGAGGAGAACAACCTTCACCGCTACCTCTGACCCGGAGCACCGGCCATTCAGGGTCATTCAGGGGGAGGAAACACTCAGCTGTACTCAACTCCACCACGTTTATTACTCACATAAAGATGCTGAGAAGAAACAGAAGAAACAAAAATGGTGAGAAGAAACAAAGATTGTGAGAAAAACTAAAGATGGTGAGAAGAAACAAAGATGGTGAGAAGAAACAAAGATGGTGAGAAGAACTAAAGATGCTGAGAAGAAACAAAGATGGTGAGAAGAAACAAAGATGGTGAGAAGATCTGAAGATGGTGAGAAAAACTGAAGATGGTGAGAAGAAACAAAGATGCTGAGAAGAAACAAAGATGGTGAGAAGAAACAAAGATGGTGAGAAGAAACAAAGATGGAAAGAAGAAACAAAAATGCTGAGAAGAAACAAAGATGGTGAGAAGAAACAAAGATGGTGAGAAGAAACAAAGATGCTGAGAAGAAACAAAGATGGTGAGAAGAAACAAAGATGGAGAGAAGAAACAAAGATGCTGAGAAGAAACAAAGATGGTGAGAAGAAACAAAGATGGTGAGAAGAAACAAAGATGGAGAGAAGAAACAAAAATGCTGAGAAGAAACAAAGATGGTGAGAAGAAACAAAGATTGTGAGAAAAACTAAAGATGGTGAGAAGAAACAAAGATGGTGAGAAGAAACAAAGATTGTGAGAAAAACTAAAGATGCTGAGAAGAAACAAAGATGGTGAGAAGAACTAAAGATGGTGAGAAGAAATAAAGATGGTGAGAAGAACTAAAGTTGGTGAGAAGAAACAAAGATGGTGAGAAGAAACAAAGATGGAGTGAAGAACTAAAGATGGGTAAGAAGAAACAAAGATGGTGTGAAGAACTAAAGATGGTGAGAAGAAACAAAGATGGAGAGAAGAAACAAAGATTGTGAGAAGAACTAAAGATGGTGAGAAGAAACAAAGATGCTGAGAAGAACTAAAGATGGTGAGAAGAAACAAAGATGCTGAGAAGAACTAAAGTTGGTGAGAAGAAACAAAGATGGTGAGAAGAAACAAAGATGGAGTGAAGAAACAAAGATGGAGAGAAGAAACAAAGATGGGTAAGAAGAAACAAAGATGGTGAGAAGAACTAAAGATGGTGAGAAGAAGCAAAGATGGAGAGAAGAAACAAAGATGGAGAGAAGAAACAAAGATGGGTAAGAAGAAACAAAGATGGTGAGAAGAACTAAAGATGGTGAGAAGAAACAAAGATTGTGAGAAGAACTAAAGATGCTGAGAAGAAACAAAGATGGTGAGAAGAAACAAAGATTGTGAGAAGAACTAAAGATGGTGAGAAGAACTAAAGATGCTGAGAAGAAACAAAGATGCTGAGAAGAACTAAAGATGGTGAGAAGAACCAAAGATGCTGAGAAGAACTA